>NC_061510.1:324437082-324459072 GCF_022539505.1 Lolium rigidum
GTTGATCTATCTTACACTAAAGGTTACTTAAACATGAGCATTATTGTGGAGCTTGTTAACTCCGGCATTGAGGGTTCGTGTAATCCTACGCAATGTGTTCATCATCCAACAAAAGTGTAGAGTATGCATTTATCTATTCTGTTATGTGATCAATGTTGAGAGTGTCCACTAGTGAAAGTGTAATCCCTAGGCCTTGTTCCTAAATACTCGCTGAGTTACTACTCGCTGCGTTACTCGCTACATTACTACCGCTTGTTTACTCGTTTCTATTGCGTTACTATCGCTGCAATACCACCACCATCAACTACACGCCAAGCACTTTTCTCGGCACCGTTGCTACTCGCTCATACTTATTCATACCACCTCGTATTTCACTATCTCTTCGCCGAACTAGTGCACCTATTAGGTGTGTTGGGGACACAAGAGACTTCTTGCTTTGTGGTTGCAGTGGTTGCATGAGAGGGATATCTTTGACCTCTTCCTCCCTGAGTTCGATAAACCTTGGGTATCCACTTAAGGGAAACTTGCTGCTGTTCTACAAACCTCTACTCTTGGAGGCCCAACACTGTCTACAGGAAAGGAGGGGGAACGTAGACATCAGGCCGCTAACTAAAGCCATGAATCATGGTGGAAGTTTCAGTTTGGACAATTAATCCTCAATCTCTTATGAGAATTTTAATTGTTGTTGAATGCTTATGCATTAAAGAGGAGTCCATTATCTGTTGTCTATGTTGTCCCGGTATGGATGTCTAAGTTGAGAATAATCAAAAGCGAGAAATCCAATGCGAACTTTCTCCTTAGACCTTTGTACAGGCGGCATAGAGGTACCCCTTTGTGACACTTGGTTGAAACATGTGCTATGCAATGATAATCAATGTTAATCCAAGCTAATTAGGACAAGGTGCGAGCACTATTGGTATACTATGCATGAGGCTTGCAACTTTAGGATGTCTTATACATAACACATATGATTTATTACTACCATTGACAAAATTGTTTCTTGTTTTCAAAATGAAAAGCTCTAGCACAAATATAGTAATCAATGCTTCCCTCTGCGAAGGGCCAATCTTCTACTTTATTGTTGAGTCAGTTTACCTATTCTTTCTATCTTAGAAGCAAACACTTGTATCAACTGTGTGCATTGATTCTTACGTGTTTACCTATTGCACTTGTTATATTACTTTGTGTTGACAATTATCCATGAGATATATATGTTACAAGTTGAAAGCAACTGCTGAAACTTAATCATCCTTTGTGTTGCTTCAATGCCTTTTACTAAGAATTTATTGCTTTATGAGTTAACTCTTATGCAAGTCTTATTGATGCTTGTCTTGAAAGTACTATTCATGAAAAGTCTTTGCTATATGGTTCAGTTGTTTACTCATTGTCTTTGCCATTGCTTTGAATCACTTCATTCATCTCATATGCTTTACAATAGTATTGATCAAGATTATGATAGCATGTCACTTAAGAAATTATCTTTGTTATCGTTTACCTACTCGAGGGCGAGTAGGAACTAAGCTTGGGGATGCTTGATACGTCCCAAACGTTTCTATAATTTCTTATGTTCCATGCTACTTTTATGACAATACTCACATGTTTTATATGCACTTTATATCATATTATGGTATTTATTGGACTAACCTATTAACAAGATGCCACAGTGCCAGTTTCTGTTTATTATGTCTGTTTATTGCAGAAAAGGCCCAAAAACCAAAGTGCTCGGAAAAATCCAGAAAAATCACGAAAATTCTATTTCACCGGAAGACTCACGGAGCCAGAAGGGCCGGGCCAGAGGAGGCCCAGGGCCTCCTCACAATAGGCCGGCGCGGCCTGGAGGGTGGTCACCCCACCCTATTGTGTGGAGCCACCGCAGCCCTTCCGACGCCGCCTCTTCGCCTATATTATCCCTCGAGAACTAAAAACTCGACACGGATTGACGAAACTCCAGAAAGACTTCAGGGACGCCGCCGCCATCGCGAAACTCCAATTCGGGGGACAGAAGTCTCTTTTCCGGCACCCTGCCGGGACGGGGAATTGCCCCCGGAGTCGTCTCCACCGCCATCTTCACCGCCATCGCTGTCTCCATGATGAGGAGGGAGTAATTCACCCCCGGGGCTGAGGGCTCTGCTGTAGCTATGTGGTTCATCTCTCTCTTTGTGATCTAGTTGAATATCATCTATGTGCTACTCTAGTGATGTTATTAAAGTAGACTATTCCTCCTCCATGATGTAATGGTGACAGTGTGTGTATCGTGTAGTACTTGGCGTAGTTTATGATTGTGATCCCTTGTAGATTATGAAGTTAACTATTACTATGATGGTATTGATGCAATCTATTCCCCCTTCCATAGTATGTCGGTGACGGTGTGCATGCTATGTTAGTACTCGGTGTAATTGCATTAGTCTATCATGCACTCTAAGGTTATTTAAATATGAATATCGAATGTTGTGGAGCTTGTTAACTCCGGCATTGAGGTGCTCTTGTAGCCCTACACAATTAGTGGTGTTCATCATCCAACAAGAGAGTGTAGATTGGTTTTATTATGTGATCAATGTTGAGAGTGTCCACTAGTGAAAGTATGATCCCTAGGCCTTGCTTCTAAGCATCGAATCTCCGTTTGTTTACTGTTCTGTTGCATGTTTACTCGCTGCCATATTTTATTCAGACTGCTATTACCACTCATATACATCCATACTACTTGTATTTCACTATCTCTTCGCCGAACTAGTGCACCTATACATCTGACAAGTGTATTAGGTGTGTTGGGGACACAAGAGACTTCTTGTATCGTGATTGCAGGGTTGCTTGAGAGGGATATCTTTGACCTCTTCCTCCCTGAGTTCGATAAACCTTGGGTGATCCACTTAAGGGAAACTTGCTGCTGTTTTACAAACCTCTGCTCTTGGAGGGCCAACACTGTCTACAAGAATAGAAGCACCCGTAGACATCAATTGCCAGTTCAGAAGAAAAGAAGATTTCCGAGCAAGTGAAGCCGGAAACAATTTAAGTTTTGAAGCTCTTCAAGATTCTCTTCGGATCCGGGCTCAATGGAGTCGGAAGAATGATGAATCTCGGAGATCTTCGGGGGCTACTGTTGTGGGTATACTTTATGGGTATATCAATGGCATGGCCTAGATCCGGCAAGCCCGGGTGGCCCACAGACGGTGATGTGGCATGTGGCCCATCGGGCGGCCCAGTTGCTGTAGTTCCTGAAGGATGAAGTTCAGCCCAGCAACAGGAAGCCGGATCCAACCGACTTACAAAGGAAGCCGGATCCGTGACGGCCCATGAAGTATCCGGATCCAGCACGTACTTAGAGGAAGGCGGATCCTTGACGTACACGGCAAGTCATTGTACCGTAGTTAGGCAACTTGTATTCCGGCTAGGACTCTCCATGTAAACCCTAGATCTGTGCGCCTTTATAAGCCGGATCCCGGGAGCCCTAGAGGCACAACCACAACTCATTGTAACAACGCGAAAGCGCCCAGATAATTCCAGACAAGCAGCAATAGGCCCTGTCATCGTGCAGGTTTTCCGAAGCTGGGTAAATCGCGTACCACCGTCCCATGTGCACTCCGCCCTATGGCCCCTACTTCTTCTCCCCCTCGTGAGGATCCCTCCTCCGAGGCACCGTCGATTAGGCAACGACACTACTCACACATCACTTCCGGGGTGGGCATGGTGATGTAGATGCCTCCAGCGATGACTTCCCCCTCCGACAGGGTGCCAGGAAGAGGTTCCGAACCCTCCCGAGCTAATGGCGCCCGCGAAGGAACTTTTCTTGGATGGAGGTTCGGGTGTTCAGGGTTTTTCCGAGATCGTGAATAAATAGGCGGAAGGGCGAGGCCGGTGGAGGCCATGGGGGGCCACACCACCCCTAGGCGCGGGCTAGGGCCAGACCGCGCCTAGGGCTGGTCTGGCCGCCCTGCTGCCTTTCTTCGACCCCCTCTCTGGACTCCATCTTCGTTATGGTAAAATATTGACTTCGGCTTTTTTTCGTCTAATTCCGATAATATTTCCTGTACAACTTTTCTGAAATACAAAATAACAGAAAACAAGGAACTGGCACCGTTGCATCTTGTTAATAGGTTAATGTCGGAAAATGTATAAAAAATGCTACGAAGCATGAGCAAAACATATATAAATTGGTGTAAAACAAGCATGGAGCATCAACATCAGCCACGATGGCCCTAACCCTAACCCTAACCCTAATTCTCTCTCATATATGGAATGTATTAAACATTTATGTATAAAACAGAAAATGGATTTGGATTACTTATTCAAATTCAAGCACCTTTCATGTTGAAAGTTTAGTGAGATTTAAAAGTATGCAAAAACTATTGATTAATTGATTTTTAATTGAAAATGGGAAATTTCTTAATAGTTTGATAAGTTAGAATAATTATTTTGTATAACAGTAAATAGATTTTGATTCCTTATTTAAATTCAAGCATATTTCATATTTATAGTTTTCTCAAATACATAAGTATTCAAAAAGTAATTATTCAAATATTTAAATTTTTGTCAAACATTTGGATCCATATTTCAAAAACTATGCAAATAGTGCGCGCCCTAAATTGGGCCTTTAGTCCCGCACCGTGGAACAGGCCGGGACTAAAGGCCACGATCTGCGGGGGAGCTAAAAACCCCCACCCCCTTTAGTCCCGCACCGTGGTACGAACCGCGACTAAAGACCCCCTTTAGTCGCGGTTCGTGCCGCCGAGCATGACTAAAGGGGGGTATATAAGGGGCATCTCCTTCTGACCCCGGGCCGACCTCTTTGCTAATTAATTTCCTTTTTTATTTTTTAGTTAGGGTTAGGGTTTGGATTTAATTTTCATTTTTATTATATATATATGTTAGTTCTATTTCTATATAAATGTTAGTTCTATATATGCAAAAAAAATATATATTAATAAATATGTGTTTATATATTTTAGTTGTATATATTAATTATTTGCATACATATGTTAGTTCTATAAGCAATTATATATGTAAACTATAATTATTAGGAGAAATTGAAATAGTTTTATTATTAGGAGAAATTGAAATAGGGAAAATAGAAATACTATTTTTCTTATTTTTATATTCAATAGGGAAAATTTTATTAGGACAAATAGAAATGGGGAAAATAGAAATAGTTTTATTTTATATATGAATTATTATTAGTTTGATATTTGTTAGTTTTATATGCAATAGGGGAAATTTATATTTATTAATTTTATATGTAATATTTGTTAGTTTTATATGCAATAGGAAAGTTTTATATATGAACTATTATTATTAATTTTACATTGTTAGTATTATATGCAATAGAAATAGTTGTATTATTAGGACAAATCGAATGTGATAGAAATAGGATTATTTTTGCAAAATAGGATGTGACAGGATTATTTTGCAAATAGAAATAGGATTATTTTACAAATAGAAATATAATTGTCTGTATTTTGAAATAACCGTTGTTTGCATTTTGGAGAAAATATGGATTCACCTACCAGAGACCTAGAACAAGAAGAAATTCTCGAGGGTATAATCCACGACGCCCCCCCCCCCCCCGATGTTGAACGAGCTGAATCCCCGTCATCCTATCTGAACCCCTCCCGGGATGGAATGGAGGTCGACCGACGTGAGGATGAAGCCGACGCCGATGATGGAGAAGGCGATAGCTCCGATGATGGAGAAAGCGATAACTCCATTGATGGAGTAATATGTGGAAATATTGGAGGGAGTTGTATATATTGAGTTGATGAATGTAACTTATCTTAGGACTCCACATCGAGAAAAGCTATGAAACAAGGGCCGACCAAAAAGTTGAATGTACGAACGCATTACACATTTTAGGTCATATCCCCTACGGGCGAACCCAAGTTACCCAAAAAGGCTGCCGACGTATTTAAGAAACAATGCAGAGTTCTGGTTAGGGATCACGTCCCGATCAACGTTCGGGAGTGGCAGCGCAAAGGGAATGAAGATAGTGAGTATGTCGCCGAAAGGTACAAAGAGGGTCTTTGGAATGACCTCATGGCACATTTCAACCTGCCAGAATGCGGTGATTCAGCCGTCGCTGTTGCTGCAAAATTGAGGGAGAAAGTCAAGCACTGAACTCGTAAGAAGATGGGCGAACTGTTCCGACTGTAGATGAAAAACTTATGGAAGAAGTATCTGAAGAAAAAGAAAATGCCAGTATTCGAAGGCCATCTATCGAAGCAGGCCAATCATTGGAAGGCATTTCCGGCGTACAAGGAGTCAGAAGATGCCAAGACCTTGTCAGATAAGAACAAGAAAAATGCCGAGAACTGGGTGTATCACAAGAAATTGGGGCCAGGGGGTTACAAGACTGCCATGCCTAAGTGGGATAAACAAGAGCAAAATATGCTTGCTAGAGGGATCGAACCAGAACCAATCCGCGATGAGTGGGTATTGAGAGCAAGAAATTGGTTCCTTGCACATGGTTCATACGACGAAGAGACATGGGACCTTCTTTGCAATGACGGTCTCTTGGGTATTTGTACCAGGTTGGTTGGTATGAAATGTCATACAATACAACGCAATACAAGAATACAATGGCCTAAGTGATTGATAAGGAATATGGTAATAATGCACGTCTGGAACATAATAAAGTGTTATTATGTTTGTCATTGGCATTCTACCTAGCCCTTAGAATTTATAATAAAGAACTTAATAATTGTTATTTTGCTCTGGTCAAATCAAAACAATGAGTTGTTTGACATTACTCCATATACGATGGATAAGTTATTATAAATCTTAATGGTGAATCACACATACATAATACTGACGCTAAAATGCCATAAGGCAAATGATTTGAATTCCACTTATTTGTGGAACCGCCATTTAGGTCATGTTAGAAAGGAACGCATGAAGGAACTCCATGTAAATGGATTTTTGGAGTCATTCGATTTTTGAATCGTCTGGCGCTTGCAAATCTTTTCTAAAGAGAATGACTAAAATACCGTTCATAGGCCAAGAGTTGAACGGGCAACTAACTTAGTGAAAAATACACGATGATGTATGTGGTTCACTAGACATAGTTGTGTGCGGGAGATTCTTCTACTTCATGAAAACTTCCAACAATGAATTGAGTATATATATGAGGATATATTCAAAAAGGAAGAAGTTTGAAACATTTGAATAGATTCAAATAAATTTCAGCATGAAGTGGAAATCATCATAATAGAAAAGTCAAATATCTATGATTGGATCATGGTGGAAATATTTGAATTACGAGTTTTAGCGAACATCTAAGAGAGTCATGAAATTGTTCTACAACTCACATTTCTTGGAGTACCATAATGATGATATAATATCCGAGAGATGTATCCAAACATTGTTGGATTAATGATGAGATAAAATATTATGACGCCATTATATTTTTGTGGATTATGCTTTAGTGATTACCACTTTTACACTAAATAGAGCATCATCATGATCCGTTGAAATGACATCATACGAGTTATGGCATGGGTATGAGCCCTGATAGTCTTTACTTAAATTTTGGTATGAGCCCATAAGTAAACAAGTTTACAACCAAAATCGGATAAATGTCTTTGTTGGTTATCCCAGAAATTTGATTGGGAATTCTTCTCACGAGACAAAGACAAAAGTGTTTGTCAATGTTTCTTATTTCCGAGAAATTGTTTCTAGCGAAGTATTTGAGTGGGAGGACAATAGAACTTGATAAGGTCTATGAACTTGAGCATAATGATCAGAGAAGCGCAGCATTGGAATTGGTTCCGGAAGCGGCCACGACGATCATGGCCTCCATGACTACAAAGTGTTTTAGCCATGGAGATCGAAGTACATATTGAACCTTGTAGGTATGGTTTACTTTGTGATCAAAATAAATGATTTGTGGACAAAGGATTGTTTTTGAACAATGATAAACCAACTACAAACAAAGAAGTTATGATGGGCCCTGACTCCGTTAAAATGGCTATACGCCATGAAATCCAAGATAGATGAATACTTTTTGAAAGTAAATGGATCTATAAAATTGATGGACTTGGATGAAATATCATTGAAGAAGCTCGACTTGTCGAAAAGTAGTTTACGACAAAGTTCAAAGAGTTGACTACGATAAGATTAGATCTTCCGTAGCAATGCTTATAGTCTATGTGGATTATTCTAGTAATCACTACATATTTCTTTTATGAGATATGCTAGTAGGATGGCAAAATACATTACTTATCAGAAGTGCGTATTAAAGGTGTATACAAGATACAACCAAGAGTTTTGCTGGTCCGTGGAATACTAAGATAGGTATACAAACTTCAATTGAATGAAGTGAGTATCGCGGAGTTGGAATCTTCACCGGATGAATCAGAAACGATGAAGATGCTTGCATTTGCAAGAAATTAAGTGGGAGCGCTGAGACATATTTATAATACTTATGTAGATGACATATAGTTGGTTATAAATAATGTAATTATATACTTGATTAAAAGTTTTCATTGAGAATTAAATTTAATGAAAGGGTATGGACTGAAACAAATTTTGTGTCAATATCTATAAAGATAGATTGAAACACATAATAAGTTTAAGTCAAAGTACATAGAATAGATATTGAAATAGTTCAATATAGAAATATTAAGAAAATATTCTTGTCATGTGAAGATTTAACAAGACTTGAGTGTATCTGACACTCAATGAATAAAAACACATGAGTGATTATAGATCACGAATAATATGTACACAATCAGATGTCCTGTGCTATAAAGTGTTATGAGCATATACCAGAATGATTCATATGATGATCAATGGACGACAGTAAGAATATCCTTGAGTACTTTAGAAGAACTAAGGATATATATATATATATATATAATTTTTGTATGGGGTAATGACAAACAAATCGCTGTAAAGTGTTGCACCGATATTAGTTTGATCACATATAAAAATAAAATCCAAATCTCAAATTAGGCTAAGCATTGTTTAAAAGGTAGCACAATGAGATAGAAGTTGTCTATGCTAGATTTGGAAGAGTTCTAAATATTGTGATGGATTCTACAAAAGAAGGCAGAGTATGTCATTTTTTTGACAATGACATAGGATGTTAAGTCAAGAGGTTCTTTGAGAACTTGGTGTAGTTCCGACAGAGTCAGAACTTTGAAGCTATATTGTGTGTGACAATATTAGTGACATATTTCAGACCGCGGAATTAAGGTTCCACCAGAAGACCAAACATATTTAATGCCGACTCATTTGAAAATGAGTGATGCGTTGAGACGCAAATGAATTGCAAAATACATACGTTTCTGAGCATGTCAGATCCGTTGACTAAAACTTCTCCCGTGAGCAAAACATGATAAAGCACCGGAAGGCCAATGTGTTATATCTTTGCAAATGTAAACTAGATTATTGACTCTAGTGCAAGTGGGAGACTGTTGGAGATATGCCCAAGAGGCAATAATAAAAGTGGTTATTATATATCTGTGTGTTTATGATAAATGTTTATATACCATGCTATAATTTTATTAACCGAAATATTGATACATGTGTGTTATGTAAACAACAATGAGTCCCTAGTAAGCCTCTTGTATAACTAGCTTGTTGATTAATAGATGATCATAGTTTCATGATCATGAACATTGGATGTTATTAATAACAAGGTTATGTCATTAATGAATGATGTAATGGACACACCCAATTAAGCGTAGAATAAGATCACGTCATTAAGTTATTTGCTATAAGCTTTTCGATACATAGTTACCTAGTCCTTATGACCATGAGATCATGTAAATCACTTATACCGGAAAGGTACTTTGATTACATCAAACGCCACTGCGTAAATGGGTGGTTATAAAGGTGGGATTAAGTATCCGGAAAGTATGAGTTGAGGCATATGGATCAACAGTGGGATTTGTCCATCCCGATGACGGATAGATATACTCTGGGCCCTCTCGGTGGAATGTCGTCAATGTCTTGCAAGCATATGAATAAGTTCATAAGAGACCACATACCACAGTACGAGTAAAGAGTACTTGTCAGGAGACGAGGTTGAACAAGCTATAGAGTGATACCGATGATCAAACCTCGGACAAGTAAAATATCGCGTGACAAAGGGAATTGGTATCGTATGTGAATGGTTCATTCGATCAGTAAGTCATCGTTGAATATGTGGGAGCCATTATGGATCTCCAGATCCCGCTATTGGTTATTGGTCGGAGAGAAGTCTCAACCATGTCTACATAGTTCGCGAACCGTAGGGTGACACACTTAAGGTTTGATGTCGTTTAAGTAGATATGGAAATATGGAATGGAGTTCGAAGTTTTGTTCGGAGTCTCGGATGGGATCCAGGACATCACGAGGAGTTCCGGAATGGTCCGGAGAATAAGATTCATATATAGGAAGTCATTTTCTAGGTTTGAAAATGATCCGGTATTTTTCCAGGAAGGTTCTAGAAGGTTCTAGAAGAGTCCGGAAGAAATAAGGATGGAAGGTGGAGTCCCAGAGGGACTCCACCCACCTTGGCCGGCCAGCCTAAGGGAGGAGGAGTCCCAAGTGGACTCCCCACCATGGTGGCCGGCCACCCCACCAAGGAAAGGGGGGAGTCCCACTCCCCCTAGGTTTGGTCACATGGAAGGTTTTTTGTTGGGGTCTTATTCGGACACTTTGACCTAAACCTTGGGGCTTCCACCTATATAAAGAGGGAGGAGAGGGGCTGGCCGGCCACCACAACACCACCATGGCCGCACCCCTCAAGGCTGCCCTAGCCGGCGCCCCTCTCCCAAACCCTAGCGGTTCCCTCCTACTTCTCTCTCCCACATAGCTTAGGCGAAGCTCTGTCGGAGATCTCCACCACCACCGCCACCACGCCGTCGTGCTGCCGAGATTCCAAGGAGGATCTACTACTTCCGCTGCCCGCTGGAACGGGGAGAAGGACGTCGTCTTCATCAACACCAAACGTGTGACCGAGTACGGAGGTGCTGCCCGATCGTGGCACCGTGATCAAGATCTTCTACGCGCTTTTGCAAGCGGCAAGTGATCGTCTACCGCAGCAATAAGAGCCTACTCTTATAGGCTTTGGAAATCTTCAAGGGTTAGTCTCGATCATCCCCTCGTTGCTCCCGTCTTCTAGATTGCATCTTGGCTTGGATTGCGTTCTTGCGGTAGGAAATTTTTTGTTTTCGACATGCAACGAATCCCTTCAGTGGTATAAGAGCCTACTCTTATAGGCTTTGGAAATCTTCAAGGGTTAGTCTCGATCATCCCCTCGTTGGTCCCGTCTTCTAGATTGCATCTTGGCTTGGATTGCGTTCTTGCGGTAGGAAATTTTTTGTTTTCGACATGCAACAAATCCCTTCATGTTTATTTTCCCAAGAAGATTGATAAAGTATATGGAGTTAATACAATTTCTAATTTGAGAACTATCAAAGTGGGAATTATTGATTGTCCTATATATGAGCCTAAAGAAGGATATCAAAATATTATGATTGGGTCCATATCAATACAATATAAGGTAACATGATTGATTTGAGGTTTATTTCTTCTTATGTCATGTAAAATTTATTTGGTGGCAAGACTTGATCAACCTTGTTAACAAGTACATTTTAAATGCATGGAAGAGCTAAACAACATTTCTTTCTTTCTCCACACTTGTTTTACTTTCTGTAGTACTACTTGTTTTGCAAGATGCTTCAGTTGTTTAATTTTTTGAAAATCTTTTTCTGCCCTGAAACAGTTATTTTAACACCCAGAAATGTGCATTTTTCGAAGTTTTCAAAAATTTACAAAAATTATACCACTGGTCCTATTTTTAAATTTGCAACCTGGGAGTGCCTGGGGTTGACCAGTGGGGCACCCCAGGGCTGCACCCCATGTGCCAGCACAGCCAGCATGGGGGGCGCGCCGCCCTGTGGGGAGGGCCCCACCTGGCCCTCCACTCACTCATCCACCTACCACTCCACTCTGTTTCACGGGAAAAAACACCAGCATTGTTCAAACCCGAGTTTCTTGCTGTTCTTGCTCGAGATTTTCGATCTCCTTGCTCAGCCCATCTTTGCTGCTGAGATTTGGGGCATTTGTTCTCCGGTATGTGACTCCTCCGATTATCCAAATAGAATTTTGTTTGGTTGAGTATATCTTCTGCTGTAGGTGACATGTTAAGTGAGTTTGCATGCTTGTTCTAAGTTGTAAAAATTTGTTTTGATGCATGTTTAGTACTCTATCAAGTTCCTATAGTAGTTTCCCTCATTTATATGTCTCAAAATCAACTTTTATAATGATTGTTGAAAAATTTCAGAAAAGGAAAATGCATAACCACACCTTTGGAGAAGTATTCGAAAGGGATACGGCAAGAGTGGCAAGGCCCTCAAGGGCAGCCACTCGAGTTAGGCGATCCTATGATGAGGATGTCATTGCACCTAGCTTTGAAGATGATGATGACAACGGGATTCCTAATGCTTCATCCTTTCCGTGCATTGACTTTTTGCGTAATGCGGGGCTACTTGATGACTTCTTGTTTCTCATTAATAGTGTGGGCTTATCCACCTATATGGAAGATGAGAGTGATCAATTTTATAGGCTAACTAAAATCTTTGTTGAAAGCTTTAAATTCAGCAACTCACCTTTCACACCATCAGTTAAATTTAAGATTTATGACATGCCTATTACTATGAAGTTGAGGGATTTTTGTGCTGCATTGGATATTACTCCTATAGGTACAGCGAAGAAGATCGAGAACCGCCCCAAAGCTTTGATGGAACTCTACCGAGAAGTTACCAACGATGATGACCGTACCATTCAGCGCGTCAAGATAAGGAACATTCAGCTTCCTGCCATTAGATATTTCACTTACTATCTTGCTACTAGCATTCTTGGTAGGGAGAACACTAGCAACATTTCTAGTTACCATCTTGCTTTTCTGGTTGCTGCACTTACTGGAAGTACACCTTATCATCTTGGTGCTCTCATTGCTCGTCGCTTAGCTAGTAAGGGACCTATTTATGGAGGGATTGTTGCTTCACGTATTGTTGCATATCTAGGTCTTTCTATTGATCCTAGTGATGAGAAATTAGCTCCTATTAAGCTTGATATTGCTGCTATGAAAGGTCACCAATTTGTCACAACTAACTCTAATTCACAAAATATTGTCTATAGAATGTTGTTTATTGACAGGGATGAGAGGGAAATCCCTTGGCCGCAGGCCGATTTGTTCAGTGTTCGCAGGAGGCCGTGGTCGCGCTCCAAGGAGGAGGTGGATGAGCAGCTGACGATACTTGATTTCCACCAGCAGCACGACTCCGAGGATGCCGAGCCCTCCGACGGGTACACCGTCACGTATCCTGGTGCGTCCTCCAGCATGTACCAGGGACAGGATCCTTCTTCATCATACTACGGAGGTGCCACCTCATGGGCACCGTGGGATTCATCTCCACTTAGGCCAAAAGCCTAAGCTTGGGGGGAGGTATGCCGGCATCACTCATTCATTGCATATTACAATTGCCGGTCATTTGTATATACTTGTTTCGCTTCTTTTGGTTGTTTCTCTTTCGGTTATTTTTATTTCAGTAGGTTCTTATTTTAGTTTTTGAAGGTTGTTACTACTGTAGTAACCTTTACTTTTACCTTCTTATTTAATTTGTGTGCCGATGGTTGCCTTTAACATGAGGAAGATGATATTTGGGGAAGTGCTGTCTAAAAAACAGATTCTGGACTGATACTAAAAATATTCTGAAAAATAGCCAAGACGTTATTTTGAGCAGCCAATTTTTGTGCATGTTCCCCAGGGTATTATCTAACTTTCGTTAGTTGAGCACTTTTCGAGTTGAATAGCAGAAGATTTTCGAACAAAATAATTATTGTACTGCTGTCAAAGTTTGGCAGATTTCTGCCACTTTGCTTTTGTGTGACTCTTTTAGTTTTCATTCTCTTGTTTTTGCTTTGTTTCTTTTCTAAAACACAAAAAGACCAAAAATATTTCTGTTGTTTCTCTTTATCATTTGTTTATTTGTTTTCTTGTTCCTATTTTTCTTTATTTACTATCGTTGGTTTGCTATGAGAAAATCCAAAAAGATTTTACTTTCGTTCTTGTTTCCAATTCGAAAACACCAAAAATATTTGTTGTTCTTCTTTGGTTTTGTAAAGTTTATTATGGAGTTCAGTGGTCTCCGGTGGTTGGAGCTTGGTTTCCATTTAATATTATTTAGGCCACACAAGTGAAAGGCAATAATGACGATCTACGACAACTCGACTGTGGTGAGAGGCTGGTACGAACTCTATTTGTTTTCATTTTTTACATATACTCATCCATGTGAGCATGCTTAGTTGGTTCATGTGAGGTATATGTCATTTAATGAAAGTCTAGTAGTTCATGATCTCTCATGTTTAGCTCCAATTATTAATAATGAGTAGCATGTCATAAATATTTGCTTGCATTGTTTTATTCATAGATAGGTATGACATTGTGGTATCCTCCTCTGAACGATTCATTTGAATTGACTTGGCACATGCTCACGCATGCATATGACTGAAAAACAAAAGTCAATTAAGCCTCGATGATTTACTTTGCTTCGGAGTTCTTGTATCACTTTTATGCCTCCGTTAATTTTATTTTGTCGCAAGCATGATTATGGCGGTTATTGCTCTCTTGATTGTCGCTTCCCAGTCTATTGCTAGCCTTCACTTGTACTGAGCGGGAATGCTGCTCGTGCTTCCAAACCCCTGAAAACCAAGTTATTCCAAAGTGTCCACCATAAATACCTATACATGGCATTTCAAACCATTCCAAGTAAATTTTCATGTGCTACCTTTAAAACCTTCAAAGTACTTCTCCATTTGTGTCAATGTTTTATAGCTCATGAGGAAGTATGTGGTGTTTTATCTTTCAACCTTGTCATTTACTCCTGACAGACTTTCACCAATGGACTAGTGGCACATCCGCTTATCCAATAATTTTGCGAAAAGAGTCGGCAACGGGTTCCTGAGTCCCAACTAATTAACTTTCATTAATAATTCTCTTCACATGTTTTGCCCTGATTTATCAGTAAGCAACTTAATTTGCAAATAGACACTCCTCCATGGTATGTGAAATGTTGGAAGGCACCCGAGGATTCGGTTAGCCATGGCTTGTGAAAGCAAAGGTTGGGAGGAGTGTCATCCATAATGAAACTAAAATACATGTGTAAACAAAAGAGAAGAAGGATGATCTACCTTGCTGGTAGAGATAACGTCCTTCATGGGAGCCGCTCTTGAAAGTCTGGTTGACAAGGTAGTTAGAGTGCCCACTACCATTCGTTGACAACAACAAACACCTCTCAAAATAATTTTACTTCTGTTTTAAAAATGAAAAGCTCTAGCACATGTTAATCCCTGCTTCCCTCTGCGAAGGGTCAATCTTTTACTTTTATGTTGAGTCACCATCCTTTCTTTGAGCACCTTTTTGAGAGCATAATTGTCATTCTTAGTGTAATATGTTTGTCCCAGAATATGGTTAACTGTGGTATAACTTTGATGCTTTTATCTTTGATAATCTTTACTTCTAGTCTTTCCATGAAATTCAGAGGTGCCTGGGCATTTATGTTTTGCTGTACAAATACGGGCAAGCGAGATACCACTTTATCATATCATTTTATGAGCATTGCAATCCTGCTGATAGATATGTTTCATGATGCTTATTATTAGTTTGGTGGTATCTTTTTCATGATTTACATAACTATTAGATGACTTTATTTGCATTTATCTTATCATGAATTGCCTAAGTACTCGTCCATATAATGAGAATATTTACATCATATGAGCAAATGTGTTCGTGAAAGTTCTTTTAACGCACTCAGTTGTTAACTGAATTGCTTGAGGACAAGCAATAAGCTAAGCTTGGGGGAGTTGATACGTCCAAAACGTATCTACTTTCCTGAACACTTTTGCTATTGTTTTGCCTCTAATTTGTGTATTTTGGATACAACTACACGGACTAACGCTGTTTTCAGCAGAATTGCCCTGGTGTCTCATTTTTGTGCAGAAAATCAACTTTCAGGAAAATCCCCGAAAATAATTGCAATGGGCCTATTTTTACAGAAGACCTACGGAGCCAGAAGACGAGACGGAGAGGGACCACGAGGTGCGCACACCACATGGCGGCGCGGTGGGCCCCTGGGCCGCGCCGCCATATGGTGACGCCGCCTCGGCCAGCCCCCGACGCTCCCTGATGTCTACGGGAGCTTCTATTCTTGTAGACAGTGTTGGGCCTCCAAGAGCAGAGGTTTGTAGAACAGCAGCAAGTTTCCCTTAAGTGGATACCCAAGGTTTATCGAACTCAGGGAGGAAGAGGTCAAAGATATCCCTCTCATGCAACCACCGCAACCACAAAGCAAGAAGTCTCTTGTGTCCCCAACACACCTAATAGGTGCACTAGTTCGGCGAAGAGATAGTGAAATACAGGTGGTATAAATAAGTATGAGCAGTAGCAACGGTGCCAGAAAAGTGCTTGGCATGTAGTTGATGGTGGTGGTATTGCAGCAGTAGTAACGCAGTAAAACAGTAAACAAGCGGTAGTAACTCAGCGGTAGTAACGCAGTAGTAGTAAACAAGCAGTAGTAACTCAGCGGTATTTAGGAACAAGGCCTAGGGAATAGACTTTCACTAGTGGACACTCTCAACATCGATCACATAACGGAACGAGATAAATGCATACTCTACACTTTTGTTGGATGATGAACACATTGCGTAGGATTACACGAACCCTCAATGCCGGAGTTAACAAGCTCCACAATAATGCTCATGTTTTAGTAACCTTAAGTGTAAGATAGATCAACGCTACTAAACCAAGTACTAGCATAGCATGCACACTGTCACCTTCATGCATATGTAGGAGGAATAGATCACATCAATATATCATAGCAATAGTTAACTCCATAATCTACAAGAGATCATGATCATAGCATAAACCAAGTACTAACACGGTGCACGCACTGTCACCTTTGCACACATGCAGGAGGAATAAAACTACTTTAATAACACATCACTAGAGTAGCACATAGATAGTAGTGATACAACATGCTGCAATCATAAAGAGATATAAATAAGCACCTCACTATGCCATTCAATGAGTAAGTATTCTGTGAAATATGGCCTAAGAGACCCACACGGTGCACACACTGTCACCTTTACACACGTGGGACGAGGAGTCTCCGGAGATCACATAAGTAAAACTCACTTGACTAGCATAATGACATCTAGATTACAAGCATCATCATATGAATCTCAATCATGTAAGGCAGCTCATGAGATTATTGTATTGACACACATAGGAGAGAGATGAACCACATAGCTACCGGTACAGCCCCGAGCCTCGATGGAGAACTACTCCCTCCTCATGGGAGCAGCAGCGGTGATGAAGATGGCGGTGGAGATGGCAGCGGTGTCGATGGAGAAGCCTTCCGGGGCACTTCCCGCTCCGGCGAGCGTGCGGAACAGAGATCCTGTCCCCCAGATCTTGGCTTCGCGATGGCGGCGGCTCTGGCAGGTTTCTGTGGGTTTCGTCAATTGGTATCGGGTTTTCTGGTCCAGGGGCTTTATATAGGCGAAGAGGCGGCGCAGGAAGGTCGAAGGGGGGCCCACACCCTAGGGGGGCGCGCCCCCCCCCTTGGCCGCGCCGGGCTAGGGTTTGGTGGCCCTGTGCCTCTTCTCTGGCGGTTCTCGTGTGTTCTGGATGCTTCCGGGAAAATAGGAACTCGGGCGTTGATTTCGTCCGATTCCGAGAATATTTCGTTACTAGGATTTCGAAACCAAAAACAGCAGAAAACGAGAACTGGCACTTCGGCATCTTGTTAATAGGTTAGTTCCGGAAAATGCACGAATATGACATAAAGTGTGCATAAAACATGTAGATAACATCAATAATGTGGCATGGAACACAAGAAATTATCGATACGTTGGAGACGTATCAGCATCCCTAAGCTTAGTTCCGCTCGTCCCGAGCAGGTAAAACGATAACAAAGATAATTTACGGAGTGACATGCCATCATAAACTTGATCATACTATTTGTAAAGCATATGTAGTGAATGCAGCGATCAAAACAATGGTAATGACATGAGTAAACAACTGAATCATATAGCAAAGACTTTTCATGAATAGCACTTCAAGACAAGCATCAATAAGTCTTGCATAAGAGTTAACTCATAAAGCAATAATTCAAAGTAAAGGCATTGAAGCAACACAAAAGAAGATTAAGTTTCAGCGATTGCTTTCAACTTGTAACATGTATATCTCATGGATAGTTGTCAATGCAAAGCAATATAACAAATGCAATATGCAAATATGTAAGAATCAATGCACAGTTCACACAAGTGTTTGCTTCTTGAGATGGAGAGAAATAGGTGAACTGACTCAACAATGAAAGTAAAAGAATGGTCCTTCAAAGAGGAAAGCATCGATTGCTATATTTGTGCTAGAGCTTTGATTTTGAAAACATATAGAGAGCATAAAAGTAAAGTTTTGAGAGGTGTATGTTGTTGTCAACGAATGGTAGCGGGTACTCTAACCCCCTTGCCAGACAAACCTTCAAAGAGCGGCTCCCATTTTATTTTATTTTTGGATGGCACTCCTTCCAACCTTTCTTTCACAAACCATGGCTAACCGAATCCTCGGGTGCCCGCCAACAATCTCATACCATGAAGGAGTACCTTTTTATTTTAGTTTTATTATGATGACACTCCTCCCAACCTTTGCTTACACAAGCCATGGCTAACCGAATCCTTCGGGTGCCGTCCAACAATCACATACCATGGAGGAGTGTCTATTTTTAGTTTGTTAATTTGGGACTGGGAATCCCATTGCCAGCTCTTTTTGCAAAATTATTGGATAAGCGGATGAAGCCACTAGTCCATTGGTGAAAGTTGCCCAACAAGATTGAAAGATAAACACCACATACTTCCTCATGAGCTATAAAACATTGACACAAATAAGAGGTAATAAATTTTGAATTGTTTAAAGGTAGCACTCAAGCAATTTACTTTGGAATGGCGGAGAAATACCATGTAGTAGGTAGGTATGGTGGACACAAATGGCATAGTGTTGGCTCAAGTATTTGGATGCATGAGAAGTATTCCCTCTCGATACAAGGTTTAGGCTAGCAAGGTTGTTTGAGGCAAACACAAGGATGAACTAGTACAGCAAAACTCACATAAAAGACATATTACAAGTATTATAAGACTATACATCGTCTTCCCTGTTGTTCAAACACCTTACTAGAAATTATCTAGACCTTAGAGAAACCAATTATGCAAACCAAATTTTAGCATGCTCTATGTATTCTTCACTAATAGGTGCAAAGTATATGATGCAAGAGCTTAAACATGAGCACAACAATTGCCAAGTATCACATTACCCAAGACATTATAGCAAATTACTACATGTATCATTTTCCAATTCCAACCATATAACAATTTAACGAAGAGGAAACTTCGCCATGAATATTATGAGCTAAGAACACATGTGTTCATTTGAACCAGCGGAGCGTGTCTCTCTCCAACACAAGCATGATGTAATCCAATTTATTCAAACACAAACAAAAACAAAAGCAAACGAACAGACGCTCCAAGAAAAAGCACATAAGATGTGATGGAATAAAAATATAGTTTCAAGAGAAGGAACCCGATAATTTGTCGATGAAGAAGGGGATGCCTTGGGCATCCCCAAGCTTAGACGCTTGAGTCTTCTTAATATATGCAGGGGTGAACCACCGGGTGCATCCCCAAGCTTAGAGCTTTCACTCTCCTTGATCATAGTATATCATCCTCCTCTCTTGACCCTTGAAAACTTCCTCCACACCAAACTCGAAACAACTCATTAGAGGGTTAGTGGACAATAAAAATTAACATGTTCAGAGGTGACACAATCATTCTTAACACTTCTGGACATTGCATAATGCTACTGGACATTAATGGATCAAAGAAATTCATCCAACATAGCAAAAGAGGCAATGCGAAATAAAAGGCAGAATCTGTCAAAACAGAACAGTCCGTAAAGATGGATTTTATTAGGCCACCAGACTTGCTCAAATGAAAATGCTCAAATTGAATGAAAGTTGCGTACATATCTGAGGATCATGCACGTAAATTGGCATAATTTTCTGAGCTTCCTGCAGGGCAGTGGGCTCAGATTCGTGACAGCAAAGAAATCTGGAACTGCGCAGTAATCCAAATCTAGTACTTACTTTTCTATCAACGGCTTAACTTGGCACAACAAAACTCAAAACTAAGATAAGGAGAGGTTGCTACAGTAGTAAACAACTTCCAAGACACAAATATAAAACAAAGTACTGTAGCAAAATAACACATGGGTTATCTCCCAAGAAGTTCTTTCTTTTTAGCCATTAAGATGGGCTCAGCGGTTTTAATGATGCACTCGCAAAAGATAGTATGTGAAGCAAAAGAGAGCATCAAGAGGCAAATTCAAAACACATTTAAGTCTAACATGCTTCCTATGCATAGGAATCTTGTAAATAAACAAGTTCATGAGGAGCAAAGTAACAAGCATAGGAAGATAAAACAAGTATAGCTTCAAAAATTTCAGCACATAGAGAGGTGTTTTAGTAACATGAAAACTTCTACAACCATATTTTCCTCTCTCATAATAACTTTCAGTAGCAACATGAGCAAACTCAACAATATAACTATCACATAAAGCATTCTTATCATGAGTCTCATGCATAAAATTATTACTCTCCACATAAGCATAGTCAAATTTATTAGTTGTAGTGGGATCAAATTCAACAAAGTAGCTATCATTATTATTCTCATCAAGTGTAGGAGGCATAGTATAATCACAACAAAATTTACTCTCCATAGTAGGTGGCGCCAAAAGACCACTATTATAATCATCACAAATAGGAGGCAAAGTATCATCAAAGAAAATTTTCTCCTCAATGCTTGGGGGACTAAAAATATCATGAAAACCAGCTTCCCCAAGCTTAGAACTTTCTATATTATTGTCAACAATGGTGTTCGAAGCGTTCATACTAATATTACTACCAGCATGCAAATAAGATTCCATAGGTTTTTTAATTTTCGCATCAAACAATCCATGTTTTAAATCGGGAAATAGAATAAGAAGCTCATTGTTGTCCATTATGCCAAACTAGTGTAAACAAGAAACAAAAAGATGCAATTGCAGGATCTAAAGGAAATAGCTTCGAGCACACACACGACGGCGCCGGAAAAATACTTTACCTGAGACCGTAGTATGAGTGCCTTTTTACCTTTCCTCCCCGGCAACGGCGCCAGAAAAGTGCTTGATGTCTACGGGAGCTTCTATTCTTGTAGACGGTGTTGGGCCTCCAAGAGCGAGAGGTTTGTAGAACAGCAGACAAGTTTCCCTTAAGTGGATACCCAAGGTTTATCGAACTCGGGGAGGAAGAGGTCAAAGATATCCCTCTCATGCAACCACTGCAACCACAAAGCAAGAAGTCTCTTGTGTCCCCAACACACCTAATAGGTGCACTAGTTCGGCGAAGAGATAGTGAAATACAGGTGGTATAAATAAGTATGAGCAGTAGCAACGGTGCCGAGAAAAGTGCTTGGCGTGTAGTTGATGGTGGTGGTATTGCAGCGAGTAGTAACGCGATAAAACAAGTAAACAAGCAGTAGTAACTCAGCAGTAGTAACGCGAGTAGTAGTAAACAAGCAAGTAGTAACTCAGCAGTATTTAGGAACAAGGCCTAGGGAATAGACTTTCACTAGTGGACACTCTCAACATCGATCACATAACAGAACAGATAAATGCATACTCTACACTTTTGTTGGATGATGAACACATTGCGTAGGATTACACGAACCCTCAATGCCGGAGTTAACAAGCTCCACAATAATGCTCATGTTTTAGTAACCTTAAGTGTAAGATAGATCAACGCTACTAAACCAAGTACTAGCATAGCATGCACACTGTCACCTTCATGCATATGTAGGAGGAATAGATCACATCAATATATCATAGCAATAGTTAACTCCATAATCTACAAGAGATCATGATC
>NC_061510.1:324459172-324512405 GCF_022539505.1 Lolium rigidum
ACGCCGATGTCTACGGGAGCTTCTATTCTTGTAGACAGTGTTGGGCCTCCAAGAGCAGAGGTTTGTAGAACAAGCAGCAAGTTTCCCTTAAGTGGATCACCCAAGGTTTATCGAACTCGTGGAGGAAGAGGTCAAAGATATCCCTCTCATGCAACCCCGCAACCACAAAGCAAGAAGTCTCTTGTGTCCCCAACACACCTAATAGGTGCACTAGTTCGGCGAAGAGATAGTGAAATACAGTGGTATGAATAAGTAGTAGCAACGGCACTGTAAAAGTGCTTTGCCCAGGACAAGAACAAGCAAAGTAGTAACGCAAGCAGTAGTAACGCAAAGAAACAAGAAACAAGCAACGATAGCAGTATTTAGGAACAAGGCCTAGGGATTAGACTTTCACTAGTGGACACTCTCAACATTGATCACATAACAGAATAGATAAATGCATACTCTACACTCTTGTTGGATGATGAACACATTGCGTAGGATTACACGAACCCTCAATGCCGGAGTTAACAAGCTCCACAATAATGCTCATATTTTAGTAACCTTTAGTGTAAGATAGATCAAAAGACTAAACCAAGTACTAGCATAGCATGCACACTGTCACCTTCATGCATATGTAGGAGGAATAGATCATATCAATACTATCATAGCAATAGTTAACTTCACAATCTACAAGAGATCATGATCATAGCATACGCCAAGTACTAACACGGATGCACACACTGTCACCATTACACCGTGCAGGAGGAATAAAACTACTTTAATAACACATCACTAGAGTAGCACATAGATAAATTGTGATACAAAACACATTGCAATCATAAAGAGATATAATTAAGCGCTTCACTACGCCATTCATAACAAGGAGTAAGTATTCTGTGAAATATAGCCTAAGAGACCCACACGGTGCACACACCGTCACCTTTACACACGTGGGACAAGGAGTCTCCGGAGATCACATAAGTAAAACTCAATTGACTAGCATAGTGACATCTAGATTACAAGCATCATCATATGAATCTCAATCATGTAAGGCAGCTCATGAGATTATTGTATTGAAGCACATAGGAGAGAGATGAACCACATAGCTACCGGTACAGCCCCGAGCCTCGATGGAGAACTACTCCCTCCTCATGGGAGCAGCAGCGGTGATGAAGATGGCGGTGGAGATGGCAGCGGTGTCGATGGAGAAGCCTTCCGGGGCACTTCCCCGCTCCGGCAGGGTGCCGGAACGCAGACTCCCGTCCCCCGCATCTTGGCTTCACGATGGCGGCGGCTCTGGAAGGTTTTCCGTATCGTGGTTCTTCGCCTCGTGGGTTTCGCGACGGAGGCTTTAAGTAGGCGGAAGCGGCGAGTCGGGGCCCGACGAGGGCCCACCCCATAGGGCGGCGCGGGCCCTCCTTAGCCACGCCGCCTTGTGGTGTCGCCACCTCATGGCCCCACTTCGTATGCTCTTCGGTCTGCTCGGAAGCTCCGTGGAAAAATAGGCCCTCGGGTCTTCGTTTCGTCCAATTCCGAGAATATTTCGTTACTAGGATTTCTGAAACCAAAAACAGCAAAAAACGTGAACCGGCACTTCGGCATCTTGTTAATAGGTTAGTTCCGTAAAATGCACGAATATGACATAAAGTGTGCATAAAACATGTAGGTATCATCAATAACATGGCATAGAACATAAGAAATTATCGATACGTCTGAGACGTATCAAGCATCCCCAAGCTTAGTTCTGCTCGTCCCGAGCAGGTAAAACGATAACAAAGATAATTTCTGAAGTGATATGCCATCATAACCTTGATCATACTATTTGTAAACATATGTAGTGAATGCAGCGATCAAAACAATGGTAATGACATGAGTAAACAAGTGAATCATAAGGCAAAGACTTTTCATGAATAGTACTTCAAGACAAGTATTAATAAGTCTTGCATAAGAGTTAACTCATAAAGCAATAAATCAAAGTAAAGGCATTGAAGCAACACAAAGGAAGATTAAGTTTCAGCGGTTGCTTTCAACTTGTAACATGTATATCTCATGGATAATTGTCAACATAGAGTAATATAACAAGTACAATATGCAAGTATGTAGGAATCAATGCACGGTTCACACAAGTGTTTGCTTCTTGAGGTGGAGAGAGATAGGTGGACTGACTCAACATAAAAGTAAAAAGAATGGTCCTTCAAAGAGGAAAGCATCGATTGCTATATTTGTGCTAGAGCTTTTATTTTGAAAACATGAAACAATTTTGTCAACGGTAGTAATAAAGCATATGAGTTATGTAAATTATATCTTACAAGTTGCAAGCCTCATGCATAGTATACTAATAGTGCCCGCACCATGTCCTAATTAGCTTGGACTACCGGATCTTTGCAATGCACATGTTTTAACCAAGTGTCACAATGGGGTACCTCCATGCCGCCCGTACAAAGGTCTAAGGAGAAAGCTCGCATTTTGGATTTCTCGCTTTTGATTATTCTCAACTTAGACATCCATACCGGGACAACATGGACAACAGATAATGGACTCCTCTTTAATGCATAAGCATGTGGCAACAATTATTATTCTCATATGAGATTGAGGATATATGTCCAAGACTCGAAACTTCCACCATGAATCATGGCTTTAGTTAGCGGCCCAATGTTCTTCTCTAACAATATGCATGCTCCAACCATAAAGGTGGTAGATCTCTCTTACTTCGTACAAGACGGACATGCATAGCAACTCACATGATATTCAACAAGGAATAGTTGATGGCGTCCCCGTAAGCATGGTTATCGCACAACAAGCAACTTAATAAGAGATAAAGTGCATAAGTACATATTCAATACCACAATAGTTTTTAAGGTATTTGTCCCATGAGCTATATATTGCAAAGGTGAATGATGGAATTTTAAAGGTAGCACTCAAGCAATTTACTTTGGAATGACGGATAAATACCATGTAGCAGGTAGGTATGGTGGACACAAATGGCATAGTGGTTGGCTCAAGGATTTTGGATGCATGAGAAGTATTCCCTCTCGATACAAGGTTTAGGCTAGCAAGGTTATTTGAAACAAACACAAGGATGAACGGTACAGCAAAACTCACATAAAAGACATATGGTAAACATTATAAGACTCCATACCGTCTTCCTTGTTGTTCAAAACTCAATACTAGATGTTATCTAGACTCTAGAGAAACCAAATATGCAAACCAAATTAGCAAGATCTAAGTATTTCTTCATTAATGGGTGCAAAGTATATGATGCAAGAGCTTAAACATGAGCACAACAATTGCCAAGTATCAAATTATCCAAGACATTTTAGAGTTACTACATGTAGTATTTTCCAATTCCAACCATATAACAATTTAACGAAGAAGAAACTTCGCCATGAATACTATGAGTAGAGCCTAAGGACATATTTGTCCATATGCTACAGCGGAGCGTGTCTCTCTCCCACAAAGTGAATGCTAGGATCCATTTTATTCAAACAAAACAAAAAACAAAAATAAACCGACGCTCCAAGCAAAGTACATAAGATGTGACGGAATAAAAATATAGTTTCAGGGGAGGAACCTGATAATGTTGTCGATGAAGAAGGGGATGCCTTGGGCATCCCCAAGCTTAGACGCTTGAGTCTTCTTATAATATGCAGGGGTGAACCACCGGGGCATCCCCAAGCTTAGAGCTTTCACTCTCCTTGATCATATTGCATCATACTCCTCTCTTGATCCTTGAAAACTTCCTCCACACCAAACTCGAAACAACTCATTAGAGGGTTAGTGCACAATAAAAATCAACATGTTCAGAGGTGACACAATCATTCTTAACACTTCTGGACATTGCATAAAGCTACTGGACATTAATGGATCAAAGAAATTCATCCAACATAGCAAAAGAGGCAATGCAAAATAAAAGGCAGAATCTGTCAAAACAGAACAGTCCGTAAAGATGGATTTTATTAGGCCACCAGACTTGCTCAAATGAAAATGCTCAAATTGAATGAAAGTTGCGTACATATCTGAGGATCATGCACGTAAATTGGCTTAATTTTCTGAGCTTCCTACAGGGAGGTAGACCCAGATTCGTGACAGCAAAGAAATCTGGAACTGCGCAGTAATCCAAATCTAGTACTTACTTTACTATCAAAGACTTTACTTGGCACAACAAAACATAAAACTAAGATAAGGAGAGGTTGCTACAGTAGTAAACAACTTCCAAGACTCAAATATAAAACAAAGTACTGTAGCAAAATAACACATGGGTTATCTCCCAAGAAGTTCTTTCTTTATAGCCATTAAGATGGGCTCAGCAGTTTTAATGATGCACTCGCAAGAGATAGTATGTGAAGCAAAAGAGAGCATCAAGAGGCAAATTTAAAACACATTTAAGTCTAACATGCTTCCTATGCATAGGAATCTTGTAAATAATAAAAGTTCATGAAGAGCAAAGTAACAAGCATAGGAAGATAAAACAAGTGTAGCTTCAAAAATTTCAGCACATAGAGAGGCATTTTAGTAACATGAAAATTTCTACAACCATATTTTCCTCTCTCATAATAACTTTCAGTAGCAACATGAGCAAACTCAACAATATAACTATCACATAAAGCATTCTTATCATGAGTCTCATGCATAAAATTATTACTCTCCACATAAGCATAATCAATTTTATTAGTTGTAGTGGGAGCAAATTCAACAAAGTAGCTATCATTATTATTCTCATCAAGTGTAGGAAGCATAGTATCATCAAAGAAAATTTTCTCCTCAATGCTTGGGGGACTAAAAATATCATGAAAACCAGCTTCCCCAAGCTTAGAACTTTCTATATCATTATCAACAATGGTGTTCAAAGCGTTCATACTAATATTACTACCAAGCATGCAAATAAGATTCCATAGGTTTTTTAATTTTCGCATCAAACAATCCATGTTTTAAATCAGGAAATAGAATAAGAAGCTCATTGTTGTCCATTATGCCAAACTAGTGTAAACAAGAAACAAAAAGATGCAATTGCAGGATCTAAAGAAAATAGCTTCGAGCACAAACACAATGGCGCCGTAAAAGTACTCGTTACCCGGAACCGGAGTATGAGTGCCTTTTTACCTTTCCTCCTCGCAACGGCGCCGTAAAAGTGCTTGATGTCTACGGGAGCTTCTATTCTTGTAGACAAGTGTTGGGCCTCCAAGAGCGAGAGGTTTGTAGAACAACAGACAAGTTTCCCTTAAGTGGATCACCCAAGGTTTATCGAACTCGGGAGGAAGAGGTCAAAGATATCCCTCTCATGCAACCCCGCAACCACAAAGCAAGAAGTCTCTTGTGTCCCCAACACACCTAATAGGTGCACTAGTTCGGCGAAGAGATAGTGAAATACAGGTGGTATGAATAAGTAGTAGCAACGGCACCGTAAAAGTGCTTTGCCCAGGACAAGAAACAAGCAGTAGTAACGCAGCAGTAGTAACGCAAGAAAACAAGTAAACAAGCAGCGATAGCGATATTTAGGAACAAGGCCTAGGGATTAGACTTTCACTAGTGGACACTCTCAACATTGATCACATAACAGAATAGATAAATGCATACTCTACACTCTTGTTGGATGATGAACACATTGCGTAGGATTACACGAACCCTCAATGCCGGAGTTAACAAGCTCCACAATAATGCTCATATTTTAGTAACCTTTAGTGTAAGATAGATCAAAAGACTAAACCAAGTACTAGCATAGCATGCACACTGTCACCTTCATGCATATGTAGGAGGAATAGATCATATCAATACTATCATAGCAATAGTTAACTTCACAATCTACAATAGATCATGATCATAGCATACGCCAAGTACTAACACGGATGCACACACTGTCACCATTACACCGTGCAGGAGGAATAAAACTACTTTAATAACACATCACTAGAGTAGCACATAGATAAATTGTGATACAAAACACATTGCAATCATAAAGAGATATAATTAAGCGCTTCACTACGCCATTCATAACAGTGAGTAAGTATTCTGTGAAATATAGCCTAAGAGACCCACACGGTACACACACTGTCACCTTTACACACGTGGGACAAGGAGTCTCCGGAGATCACATAAGTAAAACTCAATTGACTAGCATAGTGGCATCTAGATTACAAGCATCATCATATGAATCTCAATCATGTAAGGCAGCTCATGAGATTATTGTATTGAAGCACATAGGATAAAGATGAACCACATAGCTACCGGTACAGCCCCGAGCCTCGATGGAGAACTACTCCTCCTCATGGGAGCAGCAGCGGTGATGAAGATGGCGGTGGAGATGGCAGCGGTGTCGATGGAGAAGCCTTCCGGGGCACTTCCCCGCTCCGGCAGGGTGCCGGAACGAGACTCCTGTCCCCCGGATCTTGGCTTCGCGATGGCGGCGGCTCCGGAAGGTTTTCCGTATCGTGGTTCTTCGCCTCGGGGGTTTCGCGACGGAGGCTTTAAGTAGGCGGAAGGGCAGAGTCGGGGCCAGACGAGGGGCCCACACCATAGGGCGGCGCGGGCCCCTCCTTGGCCGCGCCGCCTTGTGGTGTCGCCACCTCGTGGCCCCACTTCGTATGCTCTTCGGTCTTCTGGAAGCTCCGTGGAAAAATAGGCCCCTGGGTCTTCGTTTCGTCCAATTCCGAGAATATTTCGTTACTAGGATTTCTGAAACCAAAAACAGCAAAAAACAGGAACTGGCACTTCGGCATCTTGTTAATAGGTTAGTTCCAGAAAATGCACGAATATGACATAAAGTGTGCATAAAACATGTAGGTATCATCAATAACATGGCATAGAACATAAGAAATTATCGATACGTCGGAGACGTATCACACGCAGAGCTAGCCGCGGCGAGACGCATCGCTGCGCCTCTGCGGGAACTGCACCATCGCTGCGCGCCAATAACTTCCATCGCGAGGTAGGCGACGGTAAGGTTAAAATTGAATGAGCCGCTGACGCGTCGGGCCCGCGTCGCTTCGCCTCGCTTTTCGTTGTGTCCGGCGTGCCCGAAACGTCCCCTGTGGGGCGGGGACGGGCTCAGGACGCCGGACACCGTATCGGGGCACGCTGGACAAAACACGGCTTTGGGGGAAGCGGCTGGGAACGTTTTTTTGTCCGGCGCGCCCCAAATTGCTTTGAGGGACGGTTTGGGGGACGCGACTGGAGATGCTCTTAGTACCGAACATTGGAGTATTTCTTTTTTTTCTTCACTTCTTTAAATCATTTTGATGTGGCCTCTTAAGTCTCACCGAACATCTAACATGGTCCATTATTCCAACAAATCTCCCCCTTTCCGTAGCGTCCCTTTATTACTCCTCAAGAGCCCTCACAACTCCCTACTTTATATCTCGGTTTAAACCCTTCAAGCATGATATATAGAGGTCGTCTTCTTGCTTGCCCGGTGTATGCAATTTATTCAAAGCATCTTCTCCCACCCATCACAAGTTTTGGAATAAGAAGCATCTGGAAATAATATGCTAGGTAGTGGCAGATGGCACGGGCGAGGCTGT
Source organism: Lolium rigidum (assembly GCF_022539505.1). Lineage (NCBI taxonomy): Eukaryota > Viridiplantae > Streptophyta > Magnoliopsida > Poales > Poaceae > Lolium > Lolium rigidum. The sequence goes on from NC_061510.1 coordinate 324,466,669, forward strand.
ATTGTATCGGATCTCGGCAGGCTACGTGCGGCACCAGAATACGTAGCGTCGCTGCAAGTTGCCCTTTGCATGCATAAGCGATGATTAGCACCACTACCGGCGCTAGCAGCGCGACCTGTGTGGACCAAGCTCCTAGTTTTTTTTAGGGTGACCAAGCTCCTTGCTTGTGCTTAGTCATACCTGTGAATCGCTGACTTTTTCGATAGGTTCAGACGTTCAGTCAAACGCCGCTGTAGATCTTGTAATATCTTGCGGCCGTTCGGGTCAGCTCATCATCTGCTGACGAGCCACAATTGATCTGCACGTCGAGACATTTTCCCCGGGACATATCTCTCTGTGAACGACACGCCGGCATACGGCCTCCATAATTCGGCGTTAGTTTTCTTCGCCTGTACAGTGGCCTAAAAGATGACCAACAGTTTACCTATTTCATTTTACCTGCTCGTCAAAGTCACCTTTGGACTTGTTGGCTTGATCTCCTTTGTGAGACAAGCATACATATACCGGATCTTAGGCACACTCTGCTCGATCACAGCGATATGTAGTTATGTACACCAGCTGTGGTGGCGGCAAAGATCGACGAGACGCTAGCGGCGATGTTGAGCATGCGTAGGCGATTTTCCCTTTTCAATCAAATCAAGTGGCATGTACATACCGAGTGTTGTGAATTAACCCATGGATCCCGGGTTATTCTCCGTGACCTCATTTCACATTTGACTCTGGTTTCAGCGATGTACCGATTATTTTTTGCACTGGTGGAAAAAGGGGCTTTGGTCGCGGTTGGCAACTGCCATTAGTCGCGGTGGCCCAACCGCGACCAAAGCAGCGCGACTAAAGGCTCCCCCCTTTAGTCGCGGTTCCTTACGAACCGCGACTAAAGGCCCATCCACGTGGGCCGCAGGCGAGCGCCAGGGCGGAGGACCTTTAGTCGCGGTTCTTCTGGCCAACCGCGACTAAAGGCCTCCGCAGGGTTTAGGGTTTAGCCCCCCCTCCCCCTAAATCTGGTTTCTTTTTAATTTGTATTATTTTATTTTTTTTGGGTTTTAATTTTGAAGGAGTTTCACATATTCTACGGTACTGTATACATACATGCATATGAATGTACAATTTCAAACAAATTTGAAATTAGAACCAAAAAGAATTCAAGAGGAATATACAATATATATTCAATATCAGATGACCATATACAGTATATATTCAATATCGGATGACCATATACAATTTTGAACAAGTTAGTTACAAATTCCGGTGCACATAAAGATCTACGTCATCGTAATAGTGTTCTCCTCTAGGATCGATGACTTCCCTCGCCAACCATCCAGCTAGTTCCTCTTGAAGTGGTCGGAAGCGAGCTTCCGGACTAAGCGTCTTCCGGAGGTTATTCCTCGGGATGTTGTTCTCACACGTCTGGTCCCGCTCATTGCAGTATCTCCGGATCCTCTCACAAACATAGTATCCACATAGATTGGTCCCCGGTGGCTGAGTATCCCCAGACGTCGACACTGCCATTTTAAAATGTAGCTCTTTTTTGAATTCACCGACCTTGGTATCTACGAACCGTCTCCAAACCCTACGAGGCAAAGAAAATTAAATAAACAAGAGAGTTATTAATTAGTTACTTGATATTAGGAAATGATGAACGAAATAGGCCGATCGATATAGAGCGCAAATGAATGAAAATAATTACTTTTGCATCATTTTTCTCATGTCGCCCCAAAGCGCCGGATCCATATTCAGAGAGTCGTGGACGAGAACCGAGGAGGTCTGAACTTTAATTACCATAAGAATCCAGTGGAACCTGCGGACACGATACATGCACAGTCATGCATAACTCATCGATTAGCCACATACCATGCATGGAGTAAACAAAAGAGAATGTGCTCAAGACAGAAACACTCACCCAAAATGGTAAGGAAATAGAATATCACTTTTCTCTTGCTGTTTTCTAATAAACCGCCACAGGTCTTCCTCCACGTCGGCGGGGTGGTGTTCTAACACATATGAATTAACGATGTGTGGGTCAATGAACCCAACATCATGGATGTTCCTTATTCGCATTTCCCGCTTCTTCATTCTGCATAATATATAGCGTACACAACAAGATAGTTAGGACAATATATATATATATATATATATAGTGCAGGCAATGAACGAGATGGGGTAGAAATTAATAAATCACTTACAGAACGTAGCAACCGATGATAGATTTGTCGAGGTCGCGCAGATTGAACAGCTGGAACAATTCACTCAGAGGAATTTGTACCCAGTAACGTTTGAAGTGATGCACATATTTAACTTCCGCATAGATATAGTCTTTGGCGTTTTCATGTTTTATGTAACCCTTGTACCAATTTAGCAGACCTTTCATTTGTCGAGGTAGATCCTCTTCCTGCGCAGGCTCGATGAGAGGGCCATTCTTCACATATGTAAATACTACGTCCTTCATTGGCGCCTCATCAAGGCCTAGTAGTGCACGAAGAGTGATACCTAACTCGGCCGCTTGTTCTCTGGCACTCGTTACAGTCAATCCATGTGCTGCCGCAGCTGCTATGATATCGGGGGCATCCGGACCGGCGGCTTGCACTATGAGCGGGGCGATCGATTGTTTACTTTGTTCCCCGAGCTGGGCAACTTCTTTCCCCCTTTCTAATTTTGACTCGGCCTCGTCCTTCAAGGCTTTCTTCTCCGCCAACTCTTTCCTCGTTCTTGAACGCGAGTGCTTGCCTACGAAGTTCACGTAAATAGTCGTCGAGCAGATTCTTCGCGGCTTGGGACGGTGTGTTCAAAAATGACTTAGCCCACCGCTTTTCCTTGTCAGAATATACTGGCTTGGGCTCGCCCTCTATTTTCTTCTTGACGCTCGCCTTCCATTTCTCTAAATCAGCAGCCGCGCCCGCCTCGACTTCCTCGGCACTACTTTCCCAAGACCTCCTGGGGAGAGGCTTCAGTGATACCTCCGGTACCTTTGTTTTCTTAGGTACGTAAGGGTCCGGGTTAATAACCCAGGACTGCTTCTGCTTCTTCGCCGGAGGTGGATTGGGGGGCGGTGTCTGCTGATCACCCGCCGGACGAGGACTAGGGGGCGGCGTCTGCTTACCCGCCGGACGAGGACTGGGGGGCGGCGTCGGCTGACGTGAAGGAGGTGTATTAGGTGAAGCACCACCACCACCGCCGCCACCGCCACCGTCACCGCCACCGCCACCGCCACCACCACCACCGTAGGGGGGTGGACTTGTTGGCGCCTCGCCTGGAAACTTGATAAACTTCTTCTGCCATAGAATGAACTGGCGCTTGACATCTCCAAGTCTTTTCACCCCTTCAGGTGTAGCAATGTCAATGTCCAGGTCCTCAAACCCTTGGACTATCTCCTCCACCGTCACACGAGCATAGCCATCTTGAATGGGGTTGTTGTGGTGGAGTGCTCCAGGTGGCAAAGCACTGCCGATGGCTACCTTCATGGACATGTTCCCGATAGGATAATACAGATGACATGCTTTCATCTCCTTTATATCGTCCACGGGGTAGCGAGGAGGCTCCGGTGCAGTAATTTCGACCACCAGAGGCTCCGGTGCAGTAATTTCTATCGTCGGTGCACCAGCCGGTGAGGCCTCCGTGGAAGCCACGCTGCTTCTTCTCCGCCGCTGGCTTCCGAGATCCATTGGCTGATCTTCAAGACATCGCGCCCGAGCTGCATCTCTTTCGGCGACTAGTACACTCACGGTTTTCTTCATCACATCCATTTCCGTTACCAACTTCGCCACAACATCTGCATCCCGATCCATCTTTCTCTTACGGCTTCTGTAACCGTACGGGTCATCGTTCTGGGGGAACCCTATTTTTCGTTGATGGTTACGAAAAGCAACGCTCGTAGGTCAAATTCCTCTTCTTTGTGCTCATCCCACACACGGACACCAGGTCTGCCCCACAGCTGTAAAAGTTCATCAACTAATGGCCTTAGGTACACATCGATGTCGTTGCCGGGTTGCTTCGGACCTTGGATGAGCACTGGCATCATAATGAACTTCCGCTTCATGCACAACCAAGGAGGAAGGTTGTAGATGCATAGAGTCACGGGCCAGGTGCTATGGCTGGAGCTCTGCTCGCCAAAAGGATTCATGTCATCCGTACTTAGACCAAATCTTATGTTCCTTGCGTCAGCTGCAAAATCTTTGAACTCTCTGTCGATCTTTCTCCATTGCGTTCCATCTGCGAGGTGTCTCAACTCCCCGTCCGACTTACGGTCCTCTTTGTGCCATCGCAACAACTTGGCATGCTCTTTGTTCCTGAACAGACGTTTCAACCGTGGTATTATAGGAGCATACCACATCACCTTGGCGGGAACCCTCTTCCTGGGTTTCTGGCCCTCAACATCGTCACCGGGTCATCGCCTCTGATCTTATAACGCAATGCAGTGCATACTGGGCATTCATTCAAATTCTCGTATTCACCGCGGTAGAGGATGCAGTCGTTGATGCATGCATGTATCTTCAGAACCTCTAAACCTAGAGGGCGGACAACCTTCTTTGCTTCGTACGTAGTGGCGGGCAACTCGTTATTCTTTGGAAACATATTCTTCAACATTTTCAGCAAGTTTTCAAATGCCGAGTCAGCTACACCTGCCCGTGCCTTCCATCTCAGCAAATCCAGCAGTGCAGCCCAGCTTTTTCGGACCATCATCGCATCCGGGGTACAGCGCCTTCCTGTGATCCTCTAACATGCGATCCAAATTCTCCCTCTCTTTTCAGTTTCGCAGCGTCTCCGTGCATCAGCAATGGTCCGACCAAGATCATCAACGGGATCATCACGTGCCTCTTCTTCACCTTCCCCTTCACCGTCCCCTTCACCTTCAAAGCATCCTCCATGAAAGTATCACCGAAATGAGCAAGATAGCTTTCATCGATGAAATCATCCCCTTCTTCATCTTCTTCCATTATAACCCCTCTTTCTCCATGCTTGGTCCAACAATTATAGCTTGGCATGAAACCGTGCCGAAGCAGGTGCATGTGAACATCTCTTGAGGAAGAGTAACCCTTCTGATTCTTACATTTAACACATGGACAGATAACAAAACCCCCTGCTTGTTCGCATTAGCCACTACGAGGAAATCTTTCAAACCCGCACTGAACTCGCCGGAGAGTCGGTTACCGTACATCCATTGTCGATTCATCTGCATTATTATAATATAAAATATATAATTAACCATCATGCATTTGTTAAACTAACTAGCTACAAACAATATAAATTAAACAATGAACTACACACACATGCACATTTTATCAACGACACATCAAAGGTTCAAGTTGCTAACCGCGATCGAGGAGGAAAAAATAAATGAGAAAGCTCAAGTGTGGCTCCAACACTTCATATCATGTTTGTTTCATGCTCTTGGGGCATTTCATCAAACACCTTATGTGCATAAGAGGAACCAAAAGCAAACCTAACACCCACTTGTGAAGCTTGTGAAGAGAATGGCACCAAATGGCTAAGTGTTGGCTGCTGGATGGGTATATATAGGGGAGGGGCTTTAGTCCCGGTTGGCCTGGCCAACCGCGACTAAAGGCCTTCGGCACCTTTAGTCGCGGTTGGCCTGGCCAACCGCGACTAAAGACCCCCACGTGCACCGGCTGGCCACCGAGCGCCGGGCCCGGGCCTTTGGTCGCGGTTCTCCTCCCGAACCGCGACTAAAGGTACCATTAGTCGCGGTTCCTGCAGCATCGCGACTTATGGGGCTCACCCGAAGCCTGTTTTTCCACCAGTGTTGCCTCCAAATGTAAGTCTTGGGTAAAATAGAAGATGAAACCAGATGTACTTAAACAGCTGTCGTGTCTGACATAACATTACGGAACATTTGTTTTTCAATTCTAAGGAACTCTAAGGAGTAAGGAAACAGTCCTCCATAAGTTCTTTCATTAGTAGAACTAGTAAATATACCCGTGCGTTGCAACGGGTTAAATAAAAAATATATTCTCTTTCTCCACCACCTCCACCACCCAACCATATTCACGTTATCTCAGTTTCTAAATTGATGAATGAAAATATCAGTTTCAATAATAATAAGTAAAAATAGTAAAAGTAAATGATGATAAGCAACCATATGACCATCACTGTATTAAGAATAATGTAATTACATATGACTATCTCCCACTAAGATTAACCTTTCAATTATTATTTGTACTTCTTTACCTATTTTTTTATTTTATGACTAAATTAGGATATAAGAAAAAAGTTTCACCAGATAATAATACATTATATTTCCAAATTCATTTTTGTTAGTATCCATCATCCAACACCTATCAAGTCCAAACAAGTTAAACACACTATTTTAACGCCAGGGAGGCATTGACCAAAGGATTTACCCAACTGATTCGTCCATGGAGATACTAACGTACGTTAGCAGAGCGTGCATCTTTAAGCCAACTGATACACAAGCTCATGATTCACATTAATTATGTGATAATTAAACATGCTTATTACGCTAAATGCTACAAAAAAAATCCGCTGTCTAGTAACAATGCTCTCGTGACAAAATCCTAATTTCTGAAGACCCAACCCAAGTCTAGTGCTTGAAGTGTAATCCCACAAAACATTAGTTGAGCTAGTATATCCTAGGTTGATGTATACAACAGGGCTTCACATCCTCCTTCAATAGCAAAGCCTGAACCATCCACGGATCAGTGGTATCAATTACAAAATAAAAACCATCCCACTACAGGAATGGCCGGCTATGCCGACGGCCACCACATACGCCGAGGGCTTTTTATCGGGGCCGTCGGCGTATGACCCGGCACGGCCAGCCAGCCCGCCAGACCCTCGGCGTATTGTTGCCGTCGGCGTAGCGAAGTCTACGCCGAGGGCAGCCCTCGGCATATATTTGGCCCTAGGCGTAGACAGGGCTACGCCGACGGCCACCCTCGGCATAGACATTTTTAAAATTTGTCTAATTTTGTAAAAATCATAACTAATTCATACAATGTCGAAAAATGCGTATGAGGTATCAAAATGTTCAGAAAAACATTCTCTATCCGTTTATGTCAAAATCATACATATTTGAATCATGTACAGTACCATGTTAACATAGTAACAATTCAAACACTTTCTTATATGTCCTCGGGTTCCCGTTTTGGGCAGATGGCAATTTAAACGAAGTCAGAAAATCCCGCGGAGCCGCATGGCGTCATTTTATGTGTCCTAGTAACCACTCCAAAAGACGGAATTGGGATACGGCAGTTATTTTGGAATACCCTTCACGAACAGGGCTATCAAGTCCGGAGTTCTACGGCTTTTAGGGAAAATGAGTAGGAAATAGCCCGTGACACCGCATAGTTTGTCGGAACGAGACCATATTTGGCACGTGCGTGGTCCCTGAGATGGGAAGCAAGGCCCCGGAAGCAGATTTCCAATCCGACCCATGGGCGATGGTTTTTTCATTTTAGGGGTGCCAAAACGGGTTTTTTGTGAAGCGAGCTACATGAGGCGTATTTTTGTATTGCGCGAGACCTCCGCGTAGTAGTAGGACACCACCTCCGCACCATATATCATATGCCATATGTGCGTGCTAGCTATCTCGGGAATCCTCGCGGCTTCTCGCTGTGTCCCGTCGAATCCGCCGGAAAGTGACCGGATTTGAACTAGGGGTACACTTTCCGTCACTCAATAAATTCCGGGGAAAATGTTTTTAGATCTACAACACATCACTTTATGTGCTAAATTTTTTCCGTTTAGCGCGATGGTGAACGGGTGCACCAGCGCGCCCGGTACTGACCATACCGCATCTCCGTGGGCGCCCGTTTTGGCCGGATGGCAATTTAAACTAAGTTAGAAAATCCCTTGGAGCCGCATGGAGTCATTTATGTGTCCTAGTAACCACTCCAAAAATTGGAATTAGGATACAACAATTATTTTGGAAAACCCTTCACAAACAGAGCTGTCACGTCCGGAGTTCTATGGCTTTTAGGGCAAATGAGTAGGAAACGGCATGTGACACCGCATAGTTTGTCGGACCGAGGCCATATTTGGCACATGTGTGGTACCTGGGATGGGTAGCAAGGCCCCGGGAGCGGATTTCCAATCCGACCCATGGGCGATGGTTTTTTCATTTTCAGGGTGCCAAAACGGGTTTTTTTGTGAAGCAGCTACATGGGGCGTATTTTTGTATTGCGCGAGACCTCCGCGTAGTAGTAGGACACTGCCTCCGCACCATATATCACATGCCATATATGCGTGCTAGCTATCCGGGAATCCCTGCGGCTTCCTGCTGTGTCCCGCCAGAATCCGCGGGAAAGTGACCGGATTTGAACTAGGGGTACACTTTCCGTCGCTCAATAAATTCCGGGAAAAATGTTTTTAGGTCTACAACACATTACTTTATGTGCTAAATTTTTTCCGTTTAGCGCGATGGTGAACGGGTGCACCAGCGCGCCCGGTACGGCCATACCACATCTCCGTGGGGGCCCGTTTTGGCCGGATGGCAATTTAAACTAAGTTAGAAAATCTCTTGGAGCCACATGGCGTCATTTTATGTGTCCTAGTAACCACTCAAAAAATTAGAATTAGGATACGACTATTATTTTGGAAAACCCTTCACAAACAGAGCTATCACGTCCGGAGTTCTATGGCTTTTTAGGCAAATGAGTAGGAAACGGCTTGTGACACCGCATAGTTTGTCGGAACGAGGCCATATTTGGCACGTGCGTGGTCCCTAGGAAGGAAGGCATGGCCCCGGGAGCGGATTTCCAATCCGACCCATGGGCGATGGTTTTTTCATTTTCGGGGTGCCAAAACGAGTTTTTTTTGTGAAGCAGCTACATGGGGCGTATTTTTGTATTGCGCGAGACCTCCGCATAGTAGTAGGACACCGCCTCCGCACCACATATCACATGCCATATGTGCGTGCTAGCTATCTGGAAATCACTGCGGCTTCCTGCGGTGTCCCGCCGAATCCGCTGGAAACTGACCGGATTTGAACTAGGGGTACACTTTCCGTCGCTCAATAAATTTCGAGAAAAATGTTTTTAGGTCTATAACACATCACTTTATGTGCTAATTTTTTTCCGTTTAGCATGTTGGCGAACGGTGCACCGAGCAGCGTCCGGTACGGCCATTTCGCATCTCCCGAGGGGCCGTTTTGGCCAGATGGCAAGCTGGACGTCATATTTGGACTACTCTAATTTTTAGGTTCAAATGATGATATGGATGTTATATTTAGATTCCTCTCATTTTTCTGATCGATTTAGACATATTATTTGTGGAATTTCGATTTTTCGATTTAAAGATATTAATTATTCAATATTAAATAGAAAAAACCAAAAAATAAAATCATTTTATTGTTATTTGAATTCAATATTATTATTCATTGTTACTTATATATTCATTGTTGTTTACTTAAGTAATTGTTTGGAATTCAAAATAAAGAGTTGTGACATCACGGTACAAGGGTTAATAGGGTTGATAGGCTATTATTATCAGTAAGGTGTCAATTCTTTAAGGGAAGCTCATCCGAATGGAACCAAGAAGTTAAGCGTGCTGAGGTTGGAGTAGTGTGAGGATGGGTGACCGGCCGGGAAGTTTAATCATGATTGTAATTTGACCTAGGATTAAGTGTACTTAGAGTTAAAAGTGTATGGGTGAAAGGTAAATAAGAAAAAAAATGGTAAAAAAAAATTAAAATTTGAAAAATTTTAAAACTCTATGCCTACGGCAAAGCCCTCGGCATATAGAAAAAATTATTTTTTTTCGAATTTTTTTTTTTGAATTTTTTTTGGAAAAAAGAAAATTTAAATTTTTCAAATTTGTATGCCGACGGTTTTGCCGTCGGCGTAGCTGCTACGCCGAGGGCCGGGCTACGCCGACGGCAATATTGTCTATGCCGAGGGACCTATACGCCGACGCCATACGCCGAGGGCTGCCGTCGGCGTAGCCTACGCCGAGGGCCAGACGTGGCTACGCCGAGGGCAGCTGGCCGTCGGCATATGCGTCCATTCCTGTAGTGTCCTGCCCTCAACTCACAAGCTGTGAGTTGTTTTGCATCATGACCAAGCCGAGTAGTTCAGCAATATTGGAGAGAACGTGCTGGAGTTCGAAATTGATTGTGTACATGTAAAATTTACCTCTTAATAGCAAAATGACGATCCACGCGCTGGCTACGGCAGGATCTAGCTACGGATACATCGCCGCGCCCTTTGTTGCCGGCACTGCTAGGGACGATCCCGTCAACGCGCCCAACCACATCGGCGAGTGTCTGGCTGCGTGATGCCACACGGACGGCGTACGCTGAACCAGCAGCAACATCCTGGTGACCTGCGCGTGATGTTCTTGTGGGCTCATCCTTTACGTTCCATCGCAGTGGTTGTCTTGGACGAGCTCCTGGTAAAGAGTGGACGCTGGCGGTGGCAATGAACAGCGCGGCACCACCTGTGCCGTCCCTCTTCGCCTTCCACTTCAGCTCGCCACACCAACTCGTCGTGCCTTGTTCTCTCATGTTGCGCAAGCTCTCCTCAACTACTCCACGTTGCCCGCGTCTCCCCTGTCTAGCCGTACACAACTCCTCGCGACCTGATCACCGATTCGGCCGCAAAAGCCACCGCAGCACAACACACATCCTTCTCTAGCAGTTTTCCTAAGGATCCGTGTTGCGCAACCGCACGTAGAAGTCACCACATGAACCAGCATAGCTGTCCGTGCCTCGATCGCATGCATGCATCAAACCACTCACGCCTAATCTTAGCCACCAGGTATGCGCTTCCACAAGCTTTGCGTAGCTTCTCAGGGTCTCAGCCACCGGACGCCAGCGACAGTCGTTTGCCTTGCCGATGCCCTTCTCCATGAACTTCCATCGTTCGCCAAGAACGTTCGTGTCCTACTCGTGGCTCCCATCGCTGCTAGAGCTGCAGATTGTACTTAGCCGGCAGCCGCAAATCCCTAGGGAGGAAGCTGGATTTTGTTGTCTGCATTGCGCAGAAAGAAAGGAAGGGACACAGGGCCGGTCAGGCTCCAGAATATTTAAATAGGCCGGTCATCGATAGAGTTCAGAACTGGTTAGGAAATAGAGAAACCAAGCGACATACGAAACGGAAACCACGCGACGAACGAAAGGTGCGACGGACGATGGACGACCTGACATACCAAACCACGGAAGGACTTTCCACGTAAACGACTCAGTTTGTTTCGGATCAGAAGTTTGATGGGCGTACGCAAGACTCGACATCGGGAATTCAGCACAATCCATTGGGACGAAGACGGACGAAAACACATATTTGAACGCACGAAAGCGTATTTTGACGGACGAAACCAAGGAAACATTAGTTCCTTTATTATTAAGGTATAGATATATGTATAGGCTTGGATGTTTCGTATTAGAATGCAGCCATGTGTGAATTGCCCACGGTAGGATGGACTTTACTCATCTGATATGTTGAGATACATATCCTTGTATATCCGGATGTGTATCTTCTGTAGTTATGTATAGCGATACATATCTTTGTATTTATTATTGGGCCCGCCTCTTTCCTTGTATAGTCGAGGACGTGGCCTATATATGTAACGCCATATGCACCCAATCAATATATTGTGAGTTGCATCCCTTTCTACATGGTATCAGACACCTATCGTTCCTAACCTAGCCGCCGCGCTCCTCTCTCCCCGCGCGCGCCACCCCACCCTCCAACCCTAGCGCCGCCGCCCTTGTGCCGCCGGTGCGTGTGCTCCTCCTCACGCCGCGCCGCCGTCGCACCTGCAGCCGCCGCCGCGCCTCCCTCCCAAACCCCGCGCCGTCGCCGTCCCCCGCGCGCGCGTCGTCATGTCGTCAGTCTCCAACGGCAGCAACCCCTTCGCCTACAACCCATGGACGGGGGTCATCTACGCCTACAGCATGCCGGTGCCGCGCCCGCCGACTCACCAGACGCACTTCATCGCGACACCTCCCTACGCCTCGGCCTTCACCGCCACGCTGCCGTCCTACGCCCCGGCCTACCACGCCGCGCCCGCACCTGGCTCTTACGCCGGTGGCGGCAACTGGTTTATGGACACGGGCGCCTCGTCTCACATGGCCGCTCACCCGGGTAACCTTTCCCATTCTTTTCCCACTTCCACCGAGTCTCGCATCATTGTCGGTAACGGCGCCGGTCTTCCTATTTCTCACATTGGTTCTGCTAATTTTCCTTCTACTTCTAAACCACTCGTCTCTTAATAATGTCCTTGTGTCTCCCCAGCTTATTCAGAATTTAGTCTCTCGTTAAAACTCTTTCTCGTGACAACTCCGTGACTGTTGAATTTGACGCGTTTGGTTTTCTCGTTAAGGACGCCCGCACCTGGATGGTCCTCCATCGATGTGAGAGCCCCGACGATTTGTATCCGGTGATGTCGCCTTCCACCCCCGGCGCCGCACCTCGTGCTCTCTCCGCGAGCGTTGATCTTTGGCATGCTCGTCTTGGACATCCCAATGCCAACACACTTCACCAAATAATGAGGGGTTTTTCGTTTTCATCTACTAAACAGTCTTCACATAGTTGCGAAGCATGTCGTCTTGGTAAACACGTTCGTCTTCATTTTAGTCAGTCTTCCACCGTTGCGTCTTTTCCTTTTGAGTTAATTCATAGTGATGTATGGACCTCTCCAATCCCGAGTAATTCTGGTCTTCTTTATTACCTAGTTATTCTTGATGATTTTTCTCATTTTGTGTGGACGTTTCCCCTCCGTAAAAAGTCCGATGTCGCCACCACTCTCACAGCCTTCTACACCTATGTTTCCACCCAGTTCGGTCGCCCCATCCACGCCCTACAAACTGATAACGGAAAAGAGTTTGACAATGTCGCCGTCCGCACCCTACTCTCCTCTCACGGCGCTATTTTCCGTCTAACCTGTCCATACACGTCAGAACAAAACGGCCGCGCCGAGCGTATCCTCCGCACCCTCAACGACTGCGTCCGCACACTCCTATTCCACAGCCATGTTCCCCCCACCTTTTGGCCTGACGCCTTAGCCACCGCCACCCTCCTTGTCAACCTTCGTCCGTGTCGTCCCCGCTGGAACTATGCACCTCATCACCTCCTTTACGGTTCCCCTCCATCCTACAACGGTCTTCGGATTTTTGGTTGTCGTTGTTATCCTAGTATCGCCGCCACCACTCCTCATAAACTCGCCCCTCGTTCCGTTCCGTGTGTTTTCCTCGGCTACCCGGCTAACACCAAAGGCTACCGCTGCTATGATCCGGTTTCTCACCGCGTCATCACCTCCCGGCACGTGTACTTTGATGAGCATTGCTTTCCTTTTGCACAAAGACAGGTGGTCGCCACTCCTCCTTCGACTACTGATGGTCCCCGGCGTCGACCCCCTGCAGGTCCGCCGGCTGCAGTGCCCTCGAGCTCGGACTCGGGCACTGCCTCGTCGTTCTCCGCCGCGCCCTTGAGCTCTGGCTCGGGCGCTGCCTCGCCACCCTCTGGGTCACCCTTGAGCCATGTCTCGGGTGACCCCACGTCAACTCCCTGCGCCGACGCCCGCCTCGACGCCTCCTGCGTCGCCCTCGAGCCTCAGCTCGGGCGCCGTGCCATCTTCGCTGGGCGACGCCCCTTCGCCGGGTTCATCCGTCTCGACGCTGCTTGCGTCGCCCTCGAGCCTCAGCTCGGGCGCCGCGCCGTCTTCGCCAGGCGACGCCTTGCCTCCGCCTCCGCCTCCTCCGCCGCCGGCCACGGGGCCCCTCACGCGCGCCCGTGCAGGGATTCGCGTCCCGAGCACGCGGTACCCCTCGGACGAGTACGTCTGCACCGCGTCGACTTCCGCGCCTTCACCATCCACGCCATCGCCCCTGCCCGCCTCTGTCCGGGTTGCTCTCCGCGACCCGCAGTGGCTTGCGGCCATGCAGGACGAGTTCGACGCCCTGCAGCGGAACCAGACATGGACGCTTGTTCCCCGACCCCCTCACGCCAACATCATCACCGGGAAGTGGGTCTTCACGCACAAGTTCCATCCGGACGGTACTCTCGACCGTCACAAGGCGCGGTGGGTGGTTCGTGGCTTTCGCCAGCGTGCCGGCGTCGACTTCACCGACACCCTCGCCCCGTTTGTCAAGCCCGGGACGATCCGCACCGTCCTTCAGCTCGCGGTCTCCCGCGCGTGGCCCGTGCACCAGATGGATGTCTCCAACGCCTTCCTTCATGGCCATCTCGAGGAGCAGGTCTTCTGCCAGCAGCCCACGGGTTTCATCGACAGCACCCACCCCGACCATGTGTGCCTGCTGACAAGGGATTAACTTGTCAATGCCTACAGATTGTAGACTTGGGTTTAGTTGGATGTAGAGGGCAAGTAGATCTCGAAGGTTTCAGCCGAAAAGTACTCGACGAATATGAAAACTAGGGTTTGTAAACAATGATTCGATGATCTCTGCGTCCCTCGACTCCCCCTTATATAGGAGGTGGAGCCGAGGGATTCGTGCTGTACAAGTTACAAAGTCCGGGAAGGTTTCTAACTCATCCCGTAAATTTACAAACAAGACTTTCTATTACAACTCTAGCTTTCCTTAATAATATCTTGGGCTTCTGAATCTTCTTATTCTTCGGGTAATGGGCCTTCAGTAAACCCCGGGTACTATCTTCGGTAGGCCCATTTGGGATGCCTATGTCACCTGCTCTCGCGCTCGTTATACGGGCTCAAGCAGGCCCCACGCGCCTGGTACCAGCGCATCGCAGCGTTTTTTCACCAACTCGGCTTTCGCTCCACCCGCTCCGATGCCTCGTTGTTTGTGTACAACAATGGCACCACCACCGCGTACTCCGCTGCTCTACGTCGACGACATCATCTTGACGGCCAGCTCGACGGACCTGCTGCGACAGATCACCGAGCGTCTTCGCGCTGAGTTTGCCCTCAAGGACTTGGGGCCCCTGCACTACTTCCTCGGCATCGAGGTCGTACGTCGCACCGGCGGCTTCTTCCTTCATCAGCGCAAGTACGCCCACGAGCTCCTGGACCGTGCCGGTATGCTTAATTGCAAACCCGCGGCCACGCCTGTCGACACGAAGTCCAAGCTCTCCGCCACGGATGGTTCGTTGGCCACAGACGCGTCACTTTATCGCTCCATCGTCGGTGCCCTGCCAGTACCTCACCTTGACCCGCCCCGAGCTGCAGTATGCTGTCCAGCAGGTGTGCCTTCACATGCATGCTCCGCGGGATCCTCATTGGGCTGCGGTCAAGCGGATCCTCCGCTACATTTGTGGCACCATGGACTTCGGCCTCTCCCTCCACGCCTCCACCGCCACGGACATCGTCGCCTACTCGGACGCTGATTGGGTAGGCTGCCCCGACACGCGTCGCTCCACGTCTGGCTACTGCGTCTACTTCGGACCTTCGCTGATCTCCTGGTCGTCTAAGCGACAACCCACGGTCTCTCGCTCCAGCGCCGAAGCGGAGTATCGGGCTATTGCTAACACGGTTGCCGAGGTCTCTTGGCTGCGGCAACTCCTCGTTGAGCTCTCATGTCCTGTTGCCAAAGCCACCGTGGTCTATTGCGACAACGTCTCCGCCGTCTACCTCTCCGCCAACCCGGTCCACCATCGCCGCACCAAGCATATTGAGCTGGACATCCACTTTGTTCGGGAACAGGTGGCCCTTGGACACATTCGAGTACTTCATGTGCCCACCTCCCAACAATTTGCGGATATCATGACTAAGGGTCTCCCTACGGCGTCATTTGAGGAGTTCCGGTCCAGTCTATGCGTTCGACCAGGCGACGCTTCGACTGCGTGGGGGTGTTGAGATACATATCCTTGTATATCCGGATGTGTATCTTCTGTAGTTATGTATAGCGATACATATCTTTGTATTTATTATTGGGCCCGCCTCTTTCCTTGTATAGTCGAGGACGTGGCCTATATATGTAACGCCATATGCACCCAATCAATATAGGGCAGTGCTAGAAATCCTCCGGAGGCTCCAAACTTTCCAGCCTCCTGCTTGCATGCGTGACACGTGTCCACTTTCACCTGAAATTTAGATTTTGCTTCGTCGCAGCAAAAAACCTCCCGCTTTTGCTTCATTGAAGCAAAAAACGGTTCGACTAAAGAGACTAAAAAGTAAGAGTGCTGCGACTCACTCAGATATTGTTTCTTCGCAGCAAAAAAAGTCCCATTTTTGCTTCATTGAAGCAAAAAACGGTTCATGGAAATACAAAAAAATAAAAAGACATGTCGGACAGAGCAGGCCGGAGACTTGCCAGAGATTCATCGGAGACCTCATCGGTAGGGAATGCTGCGACCGACAACGGTGGTGCTGCAAGCCAGGGACGGTGGTGCTACAAGCCGGTGCGACAACACTACCATCTGGTGGAGGCGGTGCTTCAAGGAGTGGGCATCGATGCTACGATTGTACAATATTGTTGCTTCAATTGTTCCCCTATTCCGTGACTTTAGTAGAAAAGTTTTGCTACAAGGTCTCCGGCGATGTTCTCCGACGAGGTCGTGTTTTTAGTACAAATGCTGCAATGCCATAATAGTATTGCTACAATTGTTCTCGTCATAATACTACTTTAGTACAAATGTTTTGCTACGAGGTCTCCGAGCAACGGTGCTCCGGCGAGTTCTCCGGTGAAGTACGGTGCTCCGGCGAGGTCTCCGGTGAAGTACGGTGCTCCGGCGAGGTCTCCGGTGAAGTACGGTGCTCCGGCGAAGTCTCCGGCGAGGTCCACAACAGAATGGTATTTGTGTTTTTTGTTTTATGTTGAACCGTTTTTTGCTTCAATGAAGCAAAAGTGGGACTTTTTTTGCTTCAATGAAGCAAAAGTGGAATTTAAAGCAAAACTGCAGGGAGAACCCGATCTAACGACTCAGAATGATTGGATCCAACGGTGGGAAATCCGGAGGCTGGGAGGTTTGTAGCCTCCGGAGGATATAGAGCATTTTCCATCAATATATTGTGAGTTGCATCCCTTTCTACATGATATGACGGTGATCTAGTTAGTAACAATAATTTTACTTTCAAAATAGGGGATATGACCTCAGCCTTTGTATCAAAATGATATATATGACCTCTGTTTAACTTGAACAGGGTGTTTCTGAATATGATCACACTTACCAATTACTATGTGCACCAATCGTGGCTACGAGTCATACATATGGGTGAACTGACCACCTACAATGTCTGACGATTTTTCTGTCCACCGTTTTCCAGCATAGATTCTGGATCTTTTACCGAAACTTTCAGCACTTGCTTGAATTATGATGGGTCTGCCACTCCACCAATATTATACGGCTCTTTCTAGGACACAGTCTACCGAGAATTAGCTTAGCACTCAGTAGAATGATGTCAACAAATTTTATAATTCTTCCCTTTTTTTTCTTTTCGTTGTTTACAATCTAACCATTTTTCTTTTAGAAAACTACTACTCCCTCCGAGTCATATTAATTGACTTCAATATAGATGTATCTAGACACATTTTAGTTCTAGATACATCCATATTACAGTCAATTAATATGAACCGGAGGGAGTAAGTTAAATTTTCTTCCTCTCATATTCGATAAAATAAAATCACACGACACAAAAAAATTGGTAACATGTCATTACTTGAATATTTTTTAAAATTGGTTGTAATCTCGCTTGCAACTGGAAAATTCTTAGTTGCAACCACGCTTACAACTAGGAAAAATCTGAGATGCAACCATAATTGCATCTAGATAAATTCTCAACGTCACCTACCAAGGGACAAAGTGAACACGATGGTTGACCTGCACCTCAACGTCACCTTGGAGTTATTGGCTTATTGTCCTGATGCTAGAAGTAAAATTTATGATGCGGCATATTTGCAATCATGTTCGATGCAAAGGTTGAGGTGTCCTTATTTTCAAAATAAAATTAAAGAAGTTAGAATTGTTTATCAGGTTATTTGAAATTGATCGGTTCTCAATTATAGAATGAAACAAAAATTAAAAGAGCTAGAATTATTAGTTTGCATTTTTCGTACTTTACATCCTTTCAACGTAACATGGTTCCATTATTAAAATTAACCAATCTTCATCTTTCTCGAGAGCCCTTTTGTACTCCTCAATGTCCTCTTGACTTTCTATTTATATGTCGATGGCCATGGAGAAGTTTCAATCATGCTAGGTAGAGGCGGTATTCTTGCCTCTCCTGTAACTAGTCATACGTGTTTTATTTAGAGTATTTGCCCACCTCATCTTGTCACAACTTCCGAATAGGAAGCACCGGGAAATTCTGTGTTGTTCAGCCTATGTTTCAGTTGTATGTGCACATGGATAGCATTTCATGCATATCTTCACACTACAGGAACGGAGCACTACGCCGACGGCCGGCTGCCCTCGGCGTAGCCACGCCTGGCCCTCGGCGTAGGCTATGCCGACGGCAGCCCTCGGAGTCTGTCCTCGGCGTCTAGGTCCCTCGGCATAGGTCAGTGAGCCGTCGGCGTAGAGGTAGCCCTCGGCGTATGCTTCGTACACCGACGGCCGGCGAGCCCCTCGGCGTATGCGCCCTCGGCGTAGCATCTACGGTGGTCGTGGAACCTCACAACCACCGCTTCAGAGGACACCCCCAGCGAGGATGAAGATTTCGACTTCTGATTAATATGTGTGTGTGTCGAGTCCGTGTGTCTAGCGGGTCATGCGTCGACCCAGTGTTAAGTGCTTTGTTCGTGTGTGGGTGTAGTTCTTTAAATGTTTTGGTTTGTGTGTGGGTCTAGTTCTTTAAGTGTTTTGGTTCCTCTGTGTGTGTAGTTCTTTAAGTGTTTTGGTTCTCGTGTGTGGGTGTAGTTCTTTAAGTGTTTCGGTTCGTGTGTGGGTGCTAAGATCTTAAATGTATCACTTTTGTGCATGCCATGCCATGTGGACACACACAAGTTTTGGGGCCATTCCACATACAGATCCTGGATTTTACCAAGTGCTAGCCCATGCATGCGGAAATCGTCAATGCCGGGTACATGCAAGGTTAGCCAAACCTTACATCACAATTGTACACATATGTTATGGGCATATGCAAGTTTTCCAGCGATTCCGACGCTCCGATGGTCTGTATCTTGGAAAACCCTAGGGCGGGGACCCCGCAGATCTACCCCTATAGCTTTCTCCGTGCGAGGGTTTACCAATGGACTTTTTTACTTGTTTTGCTTTGTTTAGGACATATGTACATGTAAATCATAGGTTGGGCATACTTTACCATAAAATAGGCTCCGTTTGAGCCGTGGCGGGAGTTTCCACATACGGATCCTAGGGCGGGACCCCGCGGATCTACCCCTAGGGTAAGGGTTAGGGTTATAGTTAGGGTTAGCAATATATGTGGAAACCCTAGGGTTAGGGTTAGAGTTAGCGTTACCAATGTATGTGGAAACCCTAGGGTTAGGGTTAGGGCTAGAGTTAGGGTTAGGGTTAGAGTTAGGGTTAGGGTTAGAGTTAGGGTTAGGGAATTCTTAAAAAATAGAACCATTTTTTACATAATTCATACTAGTAAATAAATAATAGAAACATATTATAAAGTAATATGAGAGAGGGAAAAAAATAAAAAAAAATAAAAATACTATATGCCGAGGGTGGCCATCGGCATAGGGTGCCCATGCCCTATGCCGAGGGTGGCCGTCGGCGTCTGACTGACGCCGTGAGCGGGCGACGACGGCGCGGGCTGGGCCAGAGGCGATGCCGGTGGTACGCCGAGGGCCAAGGTGACGCCGACGGCTGCCCTCGGCGTAGCCTCCTCTACGCCGACGGTATTTGTACGCCGACGGTCGGCTTCCTGAGCTGCCCCGGCGAGGCCGTACGCCGACGGCCCCGATAAAAAGCCGTCGGCGTACAGTTTGGCCGTCGGCGTCTTCTCCCATTCCTGTAGTGTCACGAGCTGCTTTCCTGGAGGTACAAGGAGCAGAACAACATGTGTATCGGGTAAATCCGTTTTGTGCGAAAGTGGGGCAACGTATACAGCTGCGGTACTTCTCAAAACATAGGCGGATCGTTATGTAGCTACAAGGTTGCACTTATGGCTATTGCACCATCTAGAAGGCAACCCCAGCACCCTGGCCATTTTTGCTCTACCTCCGTCTCTGCACATTCTCCAGAGGGCTCCCAACTACTTACCCGGAGGTCCCCGGTTTACCCTTTGTTCTCATGCACAACCCGACCTAAAGCCTCGCCGACAAAACAATGTATAATCATCTCTGTGCTGCGCGTTCCTGACAGGAAGAGTGGTACAACATCTCGTTGCTCGCGTCGTAGCGCCGGAACATGCCTTTGTACCGGATGATAAATTTCTAGTCAAAATTGAGCTCAAAGTTTGAGGGAGAGGCAGCACTTAAAGTCAAATTTTTGATTAGTAGGAAAGCCAACCGGACTCTTAGTAAGTGCTAGTTGCTCCATGAAGCGAAACACTTGCAAAAACCTTACATTGAAATGTATGAATTCAAATACAAAAACTAAAAATTAGAATTAAAGTAAGAGATCATAAAATAGAGCAGAGGTAGTTGAAGTTTTCTTATTATTTCGACTGAGTCCACCCACCCAAAAAGATCATCAATATCTCTCCAGGGAATCCTCCTCATCATTTGACTTGGAGTTTTACTCCAGAAGGCAGAAGATATTCTCGGAATACAACATGGAGCTTGGATGGAAAATAATATTTGGAACTTGGAAGTAGCTGTACCGTTGGAAGATATTTTTGAAGTGACAAACCTTGCCGAACATGAGGCTTTGTATCATTTTGTATCCTCTCATATTAGGCTGTGTTGACATTTCTTATGTGGTGGGCTTGTAATATGATCTCCCACCGAGTACTACGAGACGCTCTATCGCCCAGCAGATTACTGGCCCAACAGGGTTGCTCACTTGCTCCTGCAGCCCGTCGCCATGCACCAGAGTTCACTGCTCCCCCAGTCTGATGATTTGGACGAGATGTACGCCTGTGGCATCATGCGGGTGCCACACATGCCCTTCATGTTGTAGTCATTGACGAAGACCGTCAGGTTCGGGTCCAGCTCGCTCGTCGTCTTGAACATTGCGACGGAGATGTCCGCGCTGAGCATGTCCTAGTAGAAGAAGCCAATTCAAAATCTCGTTGGTCATGTTGTAGTGCCTTGAATTTCCCTTCTAGGTTGTACCGGGTGAGTGGCTCGTCGATCTGGTACTTCACGACGGAGGACATGCATATGTGAGCCACTCCTTCTACCGGGTGAGCCGATGTATTGAAAACCTTATCAAATTGTGTGCTTTATGTTGGGGGTATGTAGAGAATTTTCGTATTAATTATATCGGATTTAACAATTCTTAAGGGTCACCCATATATTTATATCTATCTACTAGATTAGTACTTTGTTCTTCATGCAGCCTGTATATGATTTTGATACTCCGGATTTGAATGGGGTTCATCTGGGATTCCATATGGTAGAACGTACTTCATAAGTAATTGGATCTGTGGTGCATACATTGTTAACCTTTGTTGCATATCCCTCTGTTTGAAATTAGTTGTTGTAGAACTGCATTGGAACAAAGGAAGTAGCTTTGAGGAAGTGATGCACTTGAGAATATTTAAAATAAAACTAAGTTTGTATCCATCATTGATACAAAGGCGGGGGTGTTCTTCCTTTTGAAGTAAAATGAAAGAAGCTATATTAGATTTTTCTGGGGTTGCTTGAAATTCATAGGTTCTCGTCTGTAAAATAAAAAATAAAAACAGGTACTAAAGTACACCCCAGTTGATTTTACCTCGTCATTTTATTTATCATGTCTTGCACCTGTTTTCTTTTCACTAGTAACATAATGATTTAAAATTACTGTGTGTTTAATACATATGCACTTTATTCAAAGGACACATAAGATATGATTTCACCTAACACAATTGAATATTTTGATTTACCTATTTCGTACTTACAACTCTTTTATGTAGCTTTTTTTTACCAATTATCTAACATCTTCCATTAATAAAATCAACCAATATTCTCCTTTTCCTACCCCTTTGTACTCATATTCGTCTTCTCGATTGACTATTTATATCTCAATGACGATGGAGAAGTTTCAACAATTCTACGTAGAGGTCGTCTTCTTGCTGTTCTTGTGTCTAGTCATTAGTGTTTTATTGGGAGCATTTTCCCCTTATCTAGTCACAATTTCGGGGTAGGAAGCACCGGAAAATATTGCGTTATTGCGACTATGTTTTCTTTGAATATGCACATGCGTAGAGTTACAGCGACGTGTTGACACGGTGCCGTTCTTGACTATCCTGGAGCGGAAAAAGATATGTATCCAGTAAGTCTGTTTGGCCGGTAATGCGTACAGTTGTACTACCACTCGTTCCACTTGGGAATCCTCATGGAGCTAGGGTCTCGCACGTTCGCACCAAGGTGTCACGCGCTATCTTCTGCAGCTTGTCACTCGGGCCTTTTCTATCGAGCTCTGCCTCCGGATCAAGCTACAGGGTTCACGAATCGCGACTTTTTTTTTTGCGAGGAAACCACTGATTGGATTAAAGCTCAGAAATTACAGAGAGGGACAACACAAAGATGAAAAATACAGAACGGTCCTTCTGCAACTCGATGTCACCAGCGACGGAGCAGGACGTGCCGATGGCGCGCCGCCGCTGCATCTCCACACACGCCTTGGATTAGAAGATGTCCTCCTGAATGTGCATGTTAAATGTACTGCTATGAAAGCTTGAACTCACAATGCAGGATCCTATTGAGGGTTCACGGAGTCGTTTTTTGTTCATCTTCGAGCACAGAGCCCTACGTCAATCTTTTGGGCACACGCCAACATTGGTCGCATGGACATATCTGTCATTGGCATCAAAATTTGTCGTAAAAAAAACATCCATGAAAATAAACAACAACAAAATGGGTTTCCCCTTCACCAGCACACTTGCAAAAATATCACCATGCACTAAAATGCACAAATTGGTTAACTCATGCTTGAAATATAGGTACAGACCAAGTGTGCTGCTAGCTGGTTTTATCGTTTTATATATCTACGTGTAACTAACTAGTCAGATCGCTAGTACTCCGTAATTCATCATACAGTGGGGTAAAACGGAACACCGCTTCATCTTCTGCGAACCTGTTTTGGCGAGCGTCATAGATGATGGTTTTTGCTCCCTGTTAATGGTGTTGCCTCGCCTACCGCGTGGCGGTGCTGATGCGGGAGGCAATGAGCCTCTGAGGACTGCGTCAGGCATTGAAGGCAAAGGCGGCGGCACCCGCCCTCATCAGCATTACCATTGCCTTCGCTAGCTCCTGCGTCAACTTCCACCAACCACGCCGGGGCAATGGGCAAAGGATGGCCGTTTCACAAAACCAAGAATAACCAAGAGGCTAGCTCGTCCCGTGATGGCAAGAAAAGGAGCAGGACCGCCTCTATATCCCGATGGATCACGCGCGCAAGTTGTTCAACGAGGACCGCGCGGTGCCCTTGCCGGACGTCAACCTGCCAGCGGTTTGGCTCCTCAACTCGTGGTGGGAACTGGTGCCTCCGGTGCCACGCGAGGGCCAGGAGCGACGCGGCGAGATCCGCTGCCACTGCTTCATCCTCCCGCCGGATCCGCATGAATATTTTTCTTTGGACATCGACTCGTTCAACTAGCAGACGTTCACCACGTGGGAGTTTGACCCATGCAACCGAGCAGGCTACCTAGGCGACATGGGCTTCTTCAATCGGGAGGGATGCATCGTTCTAGACAATGATGAGGAGGAGGACAGACACGGGGACCACATCGATGACCCCTTCAACAACGGCGGGGCGCCTGCTCTGTCCTTCGGTATGAACCCGGAGGTCAAGCCACTGGACTCATGGACGAAGAGGCCATCGATCAGAGCCATCTGGACGAGCTCGCGCAGTGGCATATATGGTTTCGCTGTCTAGCTGCGGGACTGTGCTGGCTCAGGGCAAACCGGTGACCCTCCGATCATCCCTGGGCACATCCAGGCTGCCACCTCCTCCTATGCGTGTGGCACCGCCACCAACCCCTCCCGCACCGGCATCGCCCTCTCCGCCACCACATCCGACTCTGTAATGTTCATGGCATTGTTCGCCTCCAGTCTTCCTCGACCTCGTCGACAATAACGATGAGGAGTAGGCGGCCACATCGAGGATCCTAGATAATTTTTTACTTTTAAGTATTTTTTTGGCACTAGATAAATTACTTTTGTACTAATAAAAAGTATTATTAAAAAATGTAGCATGCTGCTAGATAGACCTCGACCCAAACAAACAAGCCCTAAAAAATAGCCGTTTTTGTGTCAACGATCCGATCCAGACACGCGCAAACGGACGCTTTCTGTACCCAAAATATGTCCCGCAGCTCGCGCTGTTACTGTACTGAGGTCACATATGCCTAAACATAACCTGCAAATTTGGCTGGGTTAAAGCTATAAATTACTGTGTATGATGACCACCACACCAATTTAGCCTGTTGTGCCGACAATGCGGATGAAAGCAAGCTCGGACCGTTAAATGGCACATACCGCTTTGTCACACTTTTCGTTTACGTCTGTTTAGCTCGAAAAACGCTGAACCAAACGGCCCCTATACGTGTAATTACATGAATCGTCAGGGTATGGTATATGTTGTACAGTATGGTACAGTACCTTAAATCTTTGCACAGTTTGCAGAAAGATTAAGATTGGACCGGATCAGATCAACAGGTTACGCGCGGCGCCGGCAAGCTTCACCTTAAGGCGAGTTGCGGGCGCTAGGACACGTGATGCGTGGAGAAACCATCTGCCTCAGAAGGTTCTTTGGATACTTATTATGGATCCTATAATTTGCTGACCTTAAAATTCGTATTTCCAGCACTTCAAAAGTCTAGAAAAAAATACGGGTAGAGCACACTTATTTATTAGTACATAATTTTACAAAAAAACGTGACCTTCAAATTAATGAGCCTTTAATAAATATATATATACATCTTATATTTATAAAAACACCGAGATATGATTTCACCAACTATGATTGAATGCATTATTTTTGTACTTCAGTTAAGTACTTTGGACGTGCCCCGCTTACCAAACATCCATCCTAGTTCCATTACTGAAACCAATAATCTCCTTTCCGGTAGCGTCCCTTTCCCACTCCTTACATCCCCCTCAACTCACTATTTATATCTCCATTGCAATGAACAAGATTCAATCATGGTGTGTAGAGATCATCTACTCTTATCTTGTGACAAGGCATATGCGTTTTATTCAAAGAATTTGCCCCTATCTTGTCACAAGGTTGGAATAGGAAGCGTTGGGAAATATTATGTTATCGAGCCTACCTCGTTTTGTTTGCAAGTGCACATTGTTCCCAAGAGATCCCTGCATTGCGTAGGCTGATTTTTCAGCCAATCAACCCACCCTTCTCTGACGAGACGTAGACGATGTATCATGCTAGGACATTGTACCCTGGATTACTCAAAAGGAACTTCGGCACATGGCAATTTGTTTTGCCAGGCTTCTTTTTTCCAGTGCTGCCGCGAAGCATCACGGAAATGCAAGTTGCGACCACTATATGTAGAACAAGTGATCGATTCAGGGGAGTTGGTTGGGTAAACAGGTGACTAGTGGAATAGCCACCGCCTCGGATCAACATATGCATGTATGTAGAACTAACTAGTTGGATTGCTGCCTTCTAATCATGGGCAGGGCTGAAAACCCGCAGTTGACGTACCGACGACATTTTACCGGAGATATACCTGTGTGAGCGACGGAGACACGCTGCCTAAATAATTCGGCGCTTGTTTTATTGTGCTTTCTTACCAGTGTTGTGCTCTCTGAAGGATCATATTTAGCTGTTTGATTGAATGAGTGCACTGTCATCTCAAAAAGGTAAAGAAAAGTAGAAAAGGTATACGCAACTAGGGAGAAAAATGTTGGATTTACGTGCCTAACAGTCGCCTAAAACTTGACAACCGGTTTTCCTCTTTGACCTGCTTGTCAAAGTCCCCTTCGAGTCTTGGTCTTGTTTTGCTTGTTGCCCTTTGCGAGACATGCTTACGTCTATAGGATCCTTGGAACGTGGCTGCCCGACAATGGAGGATTTGTTTTATTAAAAAATTTATATTTATTTCTGTTGTATATTTTAAACAATCCTAAAAAAGTTTATTTTCAAAAACAAACAAATTCTAAATTCTGAAACACATTCAAACATGATGATGCATGGTAAAACTTGATAGTCTCTAAACTGAACTCTAAGACGATTGACAGATATTTTCTAACTTGGCTGAGCCACGTTTGAAACAGAGTGAAACAAATTATTTTAAAGAAAACTTTCACTAAGTTCCAAAATTCAATTTTGAAAAATTATCAATATATATTTAATATTAGTCTTTTGTAGCTCCCTTCACTAGGAACTCAAATATTCTAACGGTTCACTGGTTTAAAAGCAACGATTTTTTTTTTTGTCTTTTAAAACTAGTTTGAATAGTGCAGTGGGGAAATCTGCCTCACAAAAACTCTGGAAAATAGAAATGAGATAGAGGATCGGCCATGCACGGGTTGTCTTGTGCATTGAGCAAACTCGTTTCTCTTACCCAGCTCCTTATAAAGGAGAGAGAGAACAATGCTTTCAATGTGGCTTTCTTACCGAACATCTAACATGGTTCCTTTAGTGAAATTAACTATTCTTCTTCTTACTCATAGGGCCCTCTTGTACTCACCATCCTCTTGACTGACTATTTATATCTCGATGGCCATGGAGAAGTTTCAATCATTCTATGTAGAGACCGTCTTGTTCTTTTTGTGACTAGTCATATACGATTATACTCAGAGCATTTGCTCCCCTATCTCCTGAGATGTTCGGAATTGGAAGCACCAGGAAATACTATGACATTAGGCCTATCTTTTCTTTGTATGTGTACATGCAGAGCACTTCAACCAGATAGTCAACAGCTGCAATCCCACCAGAACACTGAGCAGAACAGCATCTAATTACGGCGAGTCGATTTCGTCGGAGCTTGCAAGTATGCGTAGAGTTGTATTATTGCTTAAGCCATAGGGGGTTACTCGTGTATCTAGGGTGCCGCTTTGTATCTTCCGGCCAGTTGTACCGCATGACACCCTGGCCGTTTCTGCTCTAGCTCTGCGCATGGGTTCAACTTCGTGGTTCAGGGCTCACCATGTTGAATGTGCACGCTGAATGTGCTACAGCGGGAGCTTCAACGGCGACAAATCTGACATTGAGAAGTAACGCTACCACGTAGCACGTTCTCGAGAGGGTCCAACTGAAGACCCCCGCATACAGTTCGTTATCTTGCATGGCCGTCGCCGGCAAAACAATGTAAAAACATTCCTGGGCTGCGCGTTCTCAGTATGGTTGGCTGGCCGCAGCCGTGCCCGTCCTCTAGCAGTGCATGAAGGCTGAGAAAGGGAGAATCCACATGGACTGTTTTTGGTCCTGCCCGTCCTAGTTTTTGGTCCTGGATTGTTTTCCATCTACTAGGATTTAATCGACGCGAATCATGGAAGTGAGCGAGCGGATAGGGACATGTATGTACATGCTCACGCTGATTAAGGCTCGGTTCTTTTGGCAGCTTCTCCGAGAAGCTACCCTCCCCCCAGCTTCCTGGGGAAGCCGCCCCAAAAATTTAGAAAGGCTTCCGAAATGGTCTAGCCTAGACTAGTCTGGAAGCCTCCTTAAATTTTGGGAGCGACTTCACCAGGAAGCTGGGGGAGGACAGCTTCTCGGAGAAGCCGCCAAAAGAACTGAGCTTAAGCCGTAACGGAATAGTATTACGTATTGAACCCAGTTAAGATCAAAATTTTGGTTAGGAAAGCCAGCCGGACTCCGGTGAGTGCTAGCTGCTCCATTTACAAAGGAACGAATAACTGGCTATCCGAAGACAATTCACGGTAATAACCTCACACAAATCGATCACAATTTGCTAAATTAACACGTAGAACATGCTTTTTCAGAACAATCACGAAATTGCCGTACAGGCTGCCCATGAAAAGAAACACACCCTAAAAGGGTAACACTTGCAAAAACCTTACATTGAAATGCATAAATTTAAATACGAAAATTTAAAATTAAAATTAAAGTAAGAGATCATAGAGTACAACAGTTGAGTATTGCTTATTATTACGACTAAATCCACACACTCAAAAACATCATCAATACAAGTATTCTGTATTGTTTGACTTGGAATTTTACTCCAGAAGACATTCTCAGATTGCTACTCGTTTTTTTTTTTCGTTTGCTACTCATTAATTTTTAAATGTCACTTGACTTGAATAGTACAATTTTTTTATGTCCGAAAGCATGTTAGTACAAGCTATATCCTGTAACTATTCTCGTAAAACCTGTCCACAAAACTGATGCTAACCATTTAGTAAAAGGGTATTCCCCTTTAGTAACACACTTGGGAAAATAACACCTTATACTGAAATGGACAAATTGAAAAACGAGAAGTACACTGCTCCTCCAGCCTGTTGATTTGCACGAGATGTACGCCTCTTGCATACGGATGCCGTACATGTCCTGCATGTTGTAGTCATTGACGAAGATTAGAGCGTCCGGGTCTAGCTCGCTCGTTGTATTGAACATTGTGACGCAGATGTCCTTGCAGGGCTTGTCCAAGTGGACAAACAAATGCAACATCTCTCGGTACATGGTGTAGCATCTTAAATTTCCCCTCTAGGGTTCTACCGGGTGAGTAGCCTGTCGATATAGGGCCCGTTTGTTAGCATGGGCCGAGTTTCTGTACCACTACGCCACGGAGAAGAAACCACCTGTGTGTTTCAGACAGGGCCGGCCCTGACCCATGGCAGCCATGGGCGGCCCCCAAGGGCCCAGGCCTGGAGGGGGCCTAGAATCGGGGCTTTTTCTTTGCTATGGGCTGAAAAAAATTAATACACAGAACTAATATTGAATAGGCCCAGCAAGGGAGGATCGGCCAGCAAGCATGCCGATCAAGGCCGATCGGTCCAACTAGTCTAGACGATCGATTTCTGGACGGTTCGTCTTTCTTCGACCCTTCATTTATCTCTGGCTCTCTACTTGTTGCCGATCGCCTTGCTTGCCTGCCTGCCCTACATGCCTCCATGTAGCTATGCCGGAAGATCGCCTCGTCCGGCAGTCCGTCCTGTAGTCTCTGTAAGTTCTTGTTTAAATCTCTCAACTCTCATCTAACCCATGTCCTGTTCTCTTAATTCGGGTTTGAATTTGATGTAAATTCATTCACAATACAATGTCAAAACAATTGTCCGGTGCTGTGAAAAATAAAAGGAGAAAACTATCCAAATGTGTCAGTTGCATATTGCATCCTCTTGACGATTGTAGCCTTAGCTGAATGAAGTTTCTCTAAACTGAAGCTACTCAAAAATTATTTGAGGTCAGCTATGTTACAAGACAGATTGAATGGCTTGGCTACATGTTGTATTGAGAAGTATTGATCTTGAAATTATTGTGAATGATTTTGCATCTAGGAATGCGCGAGGAAGCTTTTTGGAGAAGCATTCAAGCATAATTGTCGAAGGACTTGTTGTAATTTGGTTCTTATTTGGGGTAATGAACTAGTAGAAAATACTTTCTAAATTTTGATACTATTTTATTATTATTTCTACTTTAATTTGCGGATAAAGTGAAAGTTTATATATATCTAGAGTGACAAGCTACATAAGATAGTGTGAGACAACACGGTGCAAGGGGCCCCTAGGTCCACGAGGATTTACGAGTGATTTGAGAAGTAGTACAACTGTACACATTACCCTGCTCTCCAGCGAAATGGATTTACCGGATACATACGTTGTTCCGCTCCAAGATAGTCAAGGACAGCAGCTTGTGGAGACATAACTGAAATACTATGCATGCGCGTATACAAAGAAAACATAGTTGCAATAACGCAATATTTTCCGGTGCTTCCTAGTCCACACTTGTGACGAGATGAGGGGGAAACTGCTCCGAATAAAACACATATGAGTAGTCACAAGAAAAGCAAGAAGACGGCCTCTGCCTAGCTTTTTCAAAACTTCTCCATGACCATCGAGATATAAATAGTCAATCTAGAGGATGAATTCGAGTACAAAGGGCCCTCTATGGGAAAGGAGAAGATTGGTTAAGTTTAGTAATGGTAGCATGCTAGATGTTTGGTAAGAAAGCTACGTCAAAAGAATTGTAAGTACAAAATGAGGTAAATCAAAACCTTCAATCGCGTTAGGTGAAATCATATCTCATGTGTCTTTTGAATAAGGTGTATATGTATTCAAAATCCACTAATCTTCAAATCATTATCTATTATCAGTGGAAAAATGGTGCTGGACGTACTAAAAATGTACAAGATAAAATCAATTTGGGTGTACTTTGGTACTTGTTTTTATTTTCTATTCTACAGATGTCAACCTATGAATTTCAACCAGCCCCACAAAGCGCTAATATAGCTTCTTTCATTTTACTTTTTTCTTCTTCTGCAAATCAACACTTGCATTACTCAAAGAATATCAGAGATTACAAAATCTTGGCAAGTGTCTGCTAATCCCTCCGGACCATAGAGATGTAACACTTCCGTATGTCTATTTAACTTGTCTATTTAACCTAGCATAATCTTCTATTATATACTAAAAACACAATACGAGGGTCTAAAATAGAGACACCACGTTAATCCACATCACCAAAATTATTTTAACTGTTAGATCTATCATTTTAATGGTTAAGATTAAAAGAGTTTACACAGTATGTCATGTTTGACACATACGTGTCTCTGTCCGCACGAAATTAAAATTAAAGGAGTCCAGAAGCATTACTATACATGCACGTGATTAGTTCTATATAGTCTCCAACTCTATTTTTTATGTAGCACTTCCATGTTTAAAAAATACGTTAAGTTTAATTGGTTTTCAACTCCAATGCATTCATGCACTAGACCAATCTAAATATCCCCTTTCTCCCCAAAACCGAAGTGCCTTGATAATATCCACACATATATAGAAATATTTTTTGCCTATTCAGAGATAAACATATGCCTATCAACTGTTGCAAGGAAAATTCATGCAGACCGGCCTAAGGTCAATTAGTGAACTCGGACAGTGTCTTAATAGAATTTGACACGCATGACACACCGTTCCAACCTTCCGCAACCGGCGGATGCAAATGTTGAATCAGGTATTCCTTGCCCAAGTGTTCAATTATATTTCCATATGAGTATTGCCAAATCAAAGCTTGAAATCAAATACGTGATTTGTTTGTTCATATTTTATTAGTTGTTTGATTAATATAAATTGATGAAAGCATAAATTCACCTCTCAACGTCTAACAGAAGTTGAAAGAAACCGCGGAGAAGGAATCTTTTTAGATGACTCTATCTTCATTTTTGACACAAGAATATTGTAAATATGGTAGTGGCACTAGTAGGAAAAGCCTCATCAGTGGCGCACCAAAAATTGATTCTGTGGCGCATGGTCGGTGCGCCACAGAATTCTCGCCACAAAAATAAGGTTTACGTGGCGCACCTGCCCATGCGCCACGAAAGTCTTATTTACGTAGCGCACCAGCGGCGGTGCGCCACGAAACGAAAGTCTTATTTCTGTGGCGCACCACCGCCGGTGTGCCACAGAATTTTTTTTAAAATTTCAAAAAAAGTGGCGGCCAGATCTAGATCTAGATCTAGATCTGGGGCCGCCGATTTTTTTTTAATTTTGGTGGAGGATGAGGCCGGCCGAAGGAGGTGGTGGTGGTGGTGGTGGTGGTGGTGGATAGGAGGTGGTGGTGGTGGTGGTGGAATAGGAGGAGGTGGAGGTGGAGGTGGTCGTAGAGGAGGAGGTGGTGGTGGTGGTGGTGGTGGTTGTCGCCGGAGGAGGAGAAGAAGGTGGTTGTTGTGGAGGAGGTGGTCGCCGGAGGAGGTGTTGGTCGTGGTCGCCGGTGGAGGTCGCCGGAGTTGGTCGCCGGAGTTGGTCGCCGGTGGAGGTCGCCGGAGTTGGTCGCCGGTGGAGGAGAGGAGAGAGGAGAAGTGGAGAAGTGGAGGAGAGGAGAGATGAGAGAGGAGGAGTGGAGGAGAAGAGGAGAAGTGGAGAAGTGGAGGGAGAGAAGAGGAAGAGAGGAGGAGAGGAGGAGAAGAGGAGAAGTGGAGAAGGGGAGAAGTGGAGAAGGGGAGAAATGGAGGAGAAGGAGAAGTGGGCGCCAGAAATTTAAAATTTGGACGTTAATTCTGTGGCGCACGGGCACTTGGTGCGCCACAGAATTTTTTTTTTTTTTATATTTTGCAGCAAAAAATCTTTAACTGCCCGTAACTTTCGTGGGAACATTTTGATATATTATGCTTTTTTTTCGAGTTCGTATGCAACCAGAAATCCAGTTTGATGATTTTCCCACGCAATTTTGCAAAAAAAGTCGAAATTATTGTTTGTTAATTCTCAGTGGTAAAAGATGACATAATACATAGGCATCTTGAAGGGATTTATTTTTTGAAATTTTTATCTATTTTTTTATTTTTTACAGAGGTTAAAAAGGCGATCCACGGGGGGGGGGGGGGGGTGGGGTGGAGTTGCATGGAACTCATGTGCGCCACAGAAATAAGGCTTTCTGTGGCGCACCATCCCACGTGCGCCACAGAAAGTCTTAGTTCTGTGGCGCACCAGGAACAATGCGCCACAGAAAGTCTTAATTCAGTGGCGCACCAGGCCAGTGCGCCACAGAATGTCTTATTTCTGTGGCGCACGTGATCCTGTGCGCCACAGAAATAGTGAAACCAATGATTGGGGCTGGCCCCACCAAATTTCTGTGGCGCATGGATCCCTGGTGCGCCACAAAATTAAGCTATTTCTGTGGCGCACCGTGTATGGTGCGCCACAAAATAAGTTTCTGTGGCGCATTTTAAATGGTGCGCCACAGAACTAAGCTTCGCCTATAAGGGTTTTCCTACTAGTGTGGATTTTAATATTAAGCCCTTAGAAATTCAAATGTTACAAAAAGTAATTCATTACCTACCAAATTTATATTTTCTTAGATTAAGCGCCTATTATATATGATCACTTACTCACCACAATTAACTAAAGTTGTACATAGAATCATCAAGTATTTTTTGACACACTAAAGAAAGTACCCTCACATTTGCAAGGGCCACCTTGCTAGTTGTCCATAAAATAACTACTAATATTCTGAATCCTCTTAATATGGGTAAAGCAAATGTGACGATCCTTCAGCAAGGATTTAATATCTTCAACCAGAGTTGTATAGACTGACCGGTCCATGTCTTCATTTCGTATCATTTTGACTATCTCCAAACAAACCATCTCCAAGATAGGGGCTGGTTACCAGGGGCGGAGCTGGAGCTCAAGTTACCCTGATGCACCACCTTAATGGGGTATATAACTTTAGAGAGTAAAATGGCTACTATATTAGCGGAAATTTAATTCGGCTCCCAGATGCATATGCTCTCCATAGAAAAACATAATGTGTACCATAATAATGAAAATATATGACTAAATTACTTTCAAAAGATGTCTCACATTTTCAAATTTAAAAATGCATTATTCAGCACCAAGGCTCACGGTAATATACAAGTAAACACTAGGCCTTATTTTCCGGTGGAACAAAGTTTAATAGCCAAAATGACAATACTTAATAAGTAGCTAAAATTAAACATTAGCTTTTGGTCCATTCATATATTCTTTTGCTTAGATCGTATTGAATCTCCTTTTTCCAATTGATGTGTTTCGGAACATTTCGTGATACTGCATTTCTTTTGAGAATACGATTATCCATAAGATATCTATGTTCGATAAATACACATTTCCTATTTTCATAGCAGAATGAAGCATGCTAATTACATGTACATATACCCCTAATAAAAACTCCAGCCATTTGTTTTATGAGATCTCATCCGTTAGACACAGTTTTTGCAAACAAAAACAAAAAGAGGCAAGTTACTAACGGGAGGAGTCCAATCTATAGAATTTGTTGATTGATCTTGGGCGCACACCAACCAGCGAGACTTGGGGAACCACCCACCACGAGTGATGAATAGAGAAAAGAGGTGAGGCGACGGGCGGTGGCGGTGGCCGGATGACAGGAGGAGCTGCTGGACAGAAAGCCTGCATCCACGCGTGGTCTAGCCTGATGCACAACTGCCCGCTTACCCTGATGCACACGCTCTATTTGGATGGTCAGCACAGCTTAAAAAAATTATGGACCCGTATGCCCGTGCATCAGGGTGATCCCAAGCAGCTCCGCACCAGTGGTTACACCACCGCATCACCAAGGATAGACCCTCCCTTACAATGCTTAGTTCAGCTTCAAGTCCATCTCTGCAGTTAGGCACATGGAAGTAAGATGTTCCACCAAAAGTCCATCACTTAGCCTCCTGCTGTGAAAGTGATGGATACAACTTCATTTTATTTTAAATATTCTCATGTGCATCATTTCTTAAAAGCTACCTCCTTCGTTTCAATATAGTTTTCACGCCTTTGGTCAGATTTGATCTAGATAGATGTGTATCTAAACACATTTCAGTGTATAGTTTCGTTCAGTTTTTAAAGCTGTAATAATTAATTTAAATCGGAGGGATAGGCACCAAATGGTATACTATGTATGCACCAAATATCCTATTACTTATAAAGTTCGTTCTAGCATATGGAATCCCCAGATGTTCCCATTCACATCCGGAGTATCCAAATCATATACACGCTTCTTGAAGAGCAAACTACTGATCCCGTAGATAGATATATGGATGGCCCTTACAACTTGTTAAATCCGATATCATTACAACAACTCCACGCGCTGCCCCATTATAAAGTACACAGTTTGACTAGGTTTTTAGTAGATCTGCTCACCCGCTAGAAAGAATGGCTCACATATGCATGTCCTCCGTCATGAAGTACCAGGGCCTGTTTGGTACGCTAGGTTCCCCTTGGCTACCATGTGGGGCGTAGTTTTTAGTCCGTTTGGTTTCTTGGTCCAGGAGGAACGTCCGAATCTGCTGTTTCCAGCGAGCCACACACGTCTCTGCAAAAAGCGACAATACCGCGTTCCCGCAGAGCCACTGAGGAGAGATGGCGCGAGCTCGTGCGGAACAGAAAAAAATCAGCGGGATCAATTCGGTCACCGCCCTCTAAATTTCACCACCGTATATAGGGCCGTCTCTCTCACAGCCAATTCTAAATCCCCCATTCCCCCCACTTCTAGCTCATCCACCCTTCCTAATTTAGCGACATGGACGAGTGGTCCTCACCTGCATGGTCGGCGAGGCTGGAGGCGGCGTTGGCTGTGGCTAGGGCGATTGGCCATGGCTTGTCATCTTATTCCTCTGCGTCGATCACTCCGGTTGTTATAAGATTCTGCAAACCCTGGCCTTAGATCTAGAAATTTTGGGTACATAGGGAGATCTGATAGAATCCATTGTAGTTTATTCCTTCGTCGGCGATTGTGGTTGGATCCGACTCTACCACGGGGAAGGTTGTCGAGATTGGAGTTGACTCTACCACGGGGACGGTTGTCGAGGTTGCATCTGACTCTAGCACGGGAACGGTTGTGCTGTCTGCTTCTTCGCCAGGGTCTACTGCTTCCCCAACCTCGGTGCTGCGTGTAGCTCCTATAACTGTCAGGCCACTCTTTCTTTTATGGTTTTCATTGATGTGCTAATGCTTAAGGATGTGGATGTGTGAATATGGTCGTTAATTGATGAGCTTAGCTACGTTCGTCTGATATTTGTCATGTAGGCGATTATATCATTGGGTTCCCTGATCTTTCTACTCCATTTGTCAATGCTCATGATTCCCTGTTTGCACACAAACGTGACATGGTTTGGCAACCAAGGATGTTCGAGTTTGTGCTGAATCGTTTGGTTCAGCTCGTCCATAGCGACGTCATAGCCTAGTGGTTGGGGTAGTAGTGGCGCACTCCAATGACTAGAATTCGAATCCTGTCATGAACGAATTTCTAGAATTCTCATAGCGACGTCATAGCCTAGTGGTTGGGGCCACCCGCGCCGCCATATGGTGTGGGTCCCCTGCTGCCCTTCCTCGTCTCCCCTTCGGACTTCTGGAACCTTCCGAGGAAAATAAGGCCTTGGGATTTTGTTTCGTCGAATTCCGAGAATATTGCCCGAACAGCCTTTCTGGAACCAAAAACAGCAGAAAACAGGAACTGGCACTTCAGCATCTTGTTAATAGGTTAGTTCCGGAAAATGCATAAAAACATTATAAAGTGTGAGCAAAACATGTAGGTATTGTCATAAAACTAGCATGAAACATAAGAAATTATAGATACGTTGGAGACGTATCAAGCATCCCCAAGCTTAGTTCCTACTCGCCCTCGAGTAGGTAAACGATAACAAGGATAATTTTTGAAGTGACATGCTACTAACATAATCTTGATCATACTATTGTAAAGCATATGAGATGAATGAAGTGATTCAAAGCAATGGTAAAGATAATGACTAAACAACTGAATCATATAGCAAAGACTTTTCATGAATAGTACTTTCAAGATAAGCATCAGTAAGTCTTGCACAGGAGTTAACTCATAAAGCAATAAATTCTTAGTAGAAAGTTTTGAAGCAACACAAAGGAAGATATAAGTTTCAGCAGTTGCTTTCAACTTCAACATGTTTATCTCATGGATAATTGTCAACACGAAGTAATGTGATGAATGCAAATAAGCAAGTATGTAGGAATCAATGCACACAGTTGACACAAGTGTTTGCTCCTAAGATAGAAAGAAGTAGGTAAACTGACTCAACATAAAGTAAAAGAATGGACCCTTCGCAGAGGGAAGCATGGATTACTGTTTTTGTGCTAGAGCTTTTCATTTTGAAAACATAGAAACAATTTTATCAACGGTAGTAATAATTCATATGTGTTATGCATAAGACATCCTATAAGTTGCAAGCCTCATGCATAGAATACCAATAGTGCTCGCACCTTGTCCTAATTAGCTTGGATTTACACGGATTATCATTGCATAACATATGTTTCAACCAAGTGTCACAAAGGGGTACCTCTATGTCGCCTGTACAAAGGTCCAAGGAGATAGATC
Source organism: Lolium rigidum (assembly GCF_022539505.1). Taxonomy (NCBI): domain Eukaryota; kingdom Viridiplantae; phylum Streptophyta; class Magnoliopsida; order Poales; family Poaceae; genus Lolium; species Lolium rigidum. The sequence continues at coordinate 324,503,571 of NC_061510.1, forward strand.
GCATTTGATTTCTCGTTTTTGATAGATCTCAACTTAGGACATCCATACCAGGACAACATAGACAACAGATAATGGACTCCTCTTTAATGCTTAAGCATTCAACAACAGATAATATTCATAAGACATTTGAGGATATGTCCAAAACTGAAACTTCCACCATGATTCATGGCTTTAGTTAGCGGCCCAATGTTCTTCTCTAACAATATGCATACTCAAACCATTTGATCATGATAAATCGCCCTTACTTCAGACAAGACGAACATGCATAGCAACTCACATGATATTGAACAAAGGTGTAATAGTTGATGGCGTCCCCAGAAACATGGTTACCGCTTAACAAGCAACTTATAAGAAATTAGACACATAAGCTACATATTCAATACCACAATAGTTTTTAAGGCTATTTTCCCATGAGCTATGTATTGTAAAGACAAGGAATGAAATTTTTAAAGATAGCACTCAAGTAATTTAGTTTGGAATGGCAGAGAAATACCATGTAGTAGGTAGGTATGGTGGACACAAATGGTATAGTTTTTGGCTCAAGGATTTGGATGCACGAGAAGTATTCCCTCTCAGTACAAGGTTTTTGGCTAGCAAGGTTGTTTCAAGCAAACACAAGTATGAACCGGTACAGCAAAACTTACATAAGAACATATTGCAAGCATTATAAGACTCTACACTATCTCCTTGTTGTTCAAACACTTCACCAGAAAATATCTAGACTTTAGAGAGACCAATCATGCAAACCAAATTTCAACAAGCTCTATGGTAGTTCTTCATTAATAGGTACAAAGTACATGATGCAAGAGCTTAAACATGATCTATTCACTAGTAGGAAAACCCTTATAGGCGAAGCTTAGTTCTGTGGCGCACCGTTTTGAGTGCGCCACAGAAACTTATTTTGTGGCGCACAAAGCTCGGTGCGCCACAGAAATAGCTTAATTTTGTGGCGCAGCAGCCGACCATGCGCCACAAAAACTTGGCGGGCCCCACAACCTGTCACCCCCAATTATCGGTGTACGTATTTCGTGGCGCACTCGGTGCGCTGCGCCACGAAATTACTGTTTCGTGGCGCACTTGCTTTGGTGCGCCACGGAAGTAGTTGATTACGTGGCGCACTTGTTCTGGTGCGCCACAGAACTAAGGGAACTTAGCTATATCATCCCGTGCCCTCCCCCGCCCACGCCTGTTCACCTCGATCTGATCCGTACCGCGCGCCTCTCCCCTCTCCCCTCTCCTCACCGCGCGCCGCCATGATCGTCGCCATCGCCGTCGCCGTCGCCGCCGCCTTCCTACGCGAGGGCCGCCTGCCGCCACGCTCCTCCCATCCCCGCCACCTGCAGCACAAGCTGCCGCTACGGCGAGGAGGGGCCGCCGTCGCGTCAAGGTGGAGGAGCCGCCGCGACCTCCACCCTTGCCGTCGTCGTCGGTGAGCTCCTCCACAACTGTTGTTGTCGTCGGTGAGCTCCCTCCCTCTTCCTCCCCTCCCCTCCCTCTTCCTCCCCGCGCGAGCACAACGTGCTCGACGAAATGCTCGCTCTGGATGTATTGCTGCTTGTTGCTCTGGATGCATTGCCCCTAATCGTTTTGCTTCATATGGTGTTCATATGCATTGCTGCTGCTTGCTAGTGATGCTTATTGGAGTGTTCTATATGTTGTTCTGAACCTGTACAATGTGACAATGAAATTGTTCTGAACCGTACCTGTATATGGTGTTCATATGCATTGCTGCTGCTGCTAGTGATGCTTATAGAAAGATGTGACAATGAAATTGTCTATGCTTATAGAAATTGGAGTGTTCTATATGCTTATAGAAATTGTCTATGCCTCTGCCTCTGCCTCTCTGTACTTGTTCTATAAATCCTTGTCTGAACTCGTACAAGGTAATGAAGACTTGCTCACTTGGTATTGCTTGCTAGTTGGACATTTGGTTGGTTTTGATGCTACTGGTTCATTTAAATGCATGAAATGCTACTATGGTATGCTACTCGTGGTATCCTTGTGAAGAAAATGATGGATTCTTGTGAGCTTATGGTATGCTACTATGCTACCTGTGGTATCCTGGTTGCCTCCTTAATTGATGCCCTATGATCCAAATTACTATATTATTGGATTGAGTGTTATGGCTACTGCTTGTTTGCTCTCCAAATTACCAAGTGATGAATATATAATCCCTTTGGAGCATCTGCCCCATGCTATATATGTGTATTTGACCATGCTTATGATGGATTTCTTTTAAGGACTCTAGCTAGATTAGAGGGGAAAAGTTGCTTGCTTTGTTGCCTATGATAATGGATCATCAAATGTTTCCCTTTGTCCCCGGTTGCCTCCTTAATTGATGCCTTATGATCCAAATGACCCAAGTCCCTTGCATGATCCCATTTGTCCCTAATGTTGCTTAAGATGAATAAATTCCCTCTAATCACCATTTGGAGATCAAGACTAGTTCTTGATTTCCATTAGCTAGACTCCAATATTAAAAATTTCTCCCAAATATGGAGACAAACATTTTAACATTACCCCAATTGATGCCTTTGTCCCTGGTTGCCTCCTTAATTGATGCCTTATGATCTATTTCTTGTTGGCTTTGATGAAAATAGAGATATCCACAGTAGGGGATCATGTAAATGAATGCCACTGTGGTATCCTTTGAAGAAAAAGGACTGTTTCTGATGGTTTTAAAAGGCTAGGTGGTGCTAGGTGATTAAGTTGGCTACCAAGACTTGTCTCATCCGGTTAGCTGGGATATGCTATGTGTTGTTGCTTGTTTAGGCATATCTATCACTTACTTGGATTTACTTGGTTCTTGATTGGCCTCTCTTTTGCCAGCATCACTTGGTCTATATACCAAGTGATGAATAATCCCTTTGGAGCATCTCGCTCCATGCATGCTATGTGTGTTTGTGCATCTTGACTTATGTCACCATGGTTGCTGGTTTGGTGGTGTTTTTGTACTTGTCGATGATTAGATGGTTGGTCGATCACTCGTACACTCGGGGGTGGAGCAAGTGAGGCTTGGTGTGATGGCACAAATATCAATATCTTGTGCATCCTACCTGGCCTCACTTACTCCATCCCTGGATGTTAATATTTGTTTCGACCAACAAAGTATGAGGCATTCCATTTAGTTGATACCACTTGGCTCTTTCTTCCATTTTAGTGCCGATGATTAGAATGTTCGGTCAATCTGTACACTCCGGGGTGTCGCTAGTGAGCCCGGTGTGATGGCACAAATATCAATCTCTTGTGCATCCTACCTGGCCTCACTAACGCCATCCCGGGATGTTCATATTTGTTTCGACCAACAAAGTATGAGGCATTCCATTTAGTTCATACTAGCTACTTCTTAATTGCATTGGCCTTTCTTCCATTTTAGTGCCGATGATTAGAATGTTTGGTCACCTATACGCCGCAATATACTTTGTAGACGAGCCCCCCTTTCCCGGCCGCCGTTCCGTGAACGAGTCCTTGATGAGACAACAACGCCGACATGCCTCTCCGGCGCAGCACCACTTTTCTTCTCTCGCCGTCCGATACGTGAACGAGTCCTTAATGCCAAGACGGTGCCAGCCTCCCTAGCATCATGCCGACCCCTGTTGTCGCGCTTCGGCCGTGTCGATCATGCGCCCTGCACTCTTCGCCTTCTTGCCCGGTGAACGAATAGACTAATCGTTGGAATAAGGAAGCCGATGACGGCCGATCGCAATTTAATCTTGCGACCGGCTGTCATCGGTTTCCTTATTCCAACGATCAGCCTATTGGTTCACCGGGCAAGAAGGCGAACAGATGCAGGCGCGGGACACACGGCTTGAAGCGCGGCAACACGGCCCGGCATAATGCTCGGGCAGGCCGGCACGGTCTTTGCATCAAGGACTCGTTCACCGGACAGCGAGGGACCGGCGTGGTTCCGCGCCGGAGATGCGGATCGGCGTTGTTGTGTCGTCAAGCACCCGTTGACGGAACGCCGACCGGGGAAAGGGGGCCCTTTCGCAAAGTATTTGTGTTGACCAACAATGTATGAGGCACATATTCTATTTTGTCATTCCATTTGCTTTGAGATTTTCAAAATGCCGATGATTAAAATGTTTGGTCACCGTACACTCGGGGTGGCGTAAGTGAGCTCTGGTAAGATAGCACAAATATCAATCTCTTGTGCATCCTACCTGGCCTCGCTTACACCATCCCTAAATGTTAATATTTGTGTTGACCAACAATGTATGAGGCACTTATTCCATTTTGTCATTCCATTTGCTTTGAGATTTTCAAAATGCCGATGATTAAAATGCTTGGTCACCGTACACTCGGGGGCGGTGTTAGTGAGCCTCGTGTGATTGCACAAATATCAATCTCTTGTGCATCCTACCTGGCTCGCTAACTCCGTCCCGGAATGTTAATATTTGTTTCGGCCAACAAAGTATGAGGCCCTTGTCATTCCATTTGCTTTGGTATTTTCAAAATGCCGATGATTAAAATGTTGGTCACCGTACACTTGGGGGTGGCGTAAGTGAGCTCTGGTAAGATAGCACAAATATCAATCTCTTGTGCATCGGACTTGGTCTCACCGACGCCATCCCTAAATGTTAATATTTGTGTTGACCAACAATGTATGAGGCACTTATTCCATTTTGTCATTCCATTTGCTTTGACATTTTCAAAATGCCGATGATTAAAATGTTTGGTCACCGTACACTCGGGGGCGGCGTAAGTGAGCCTGGTAAGATAGCACAAATATCAATCTCTTGTGCATCGGACTTGGTCTCACTTACACCGTCCCTGAATGTTAATATTTGTGTTGACCAACAATGTATGAGGCATTTATTCCATTTCTCTTGTGCATCGGATACTTGTTGGTCTCACTTTCTTCCATTTTCATCATAGTAGGAACTGGATGGAAGGACCCCGATGCAAGCGAGCCTGGTGGGTAGAGATGACGGAGCAAAGGAGGAACCGGATGAAGACTACTTTGTATCTCGAAATTGTGAATTTTGTATGAATTAAGAGTTGTATGCAAAACATTTGACACTTGCCACTATATATGTATCTCGATCGGGCTCTAAGTAATGTGATGATGATGTCTATGTTATATCTGTGCAATGTACATGATATTTATATTATATCTGAATGTTGCTGTATATAACCCGTGTATCCGTATTGTGTATCCGTATTGCTGTGTATAAACTGCATATGTATAGCAAGGCAGCACAAAATCGTGTATAATACAAGCAAATTCCGTGGCGCACTAAGAAGCAATTCGTGGCGCACGCTTTTCCGTGGCGCACCTAAGAACAAGTGCGCCACAGAAACCTTATTTCCGTGGCGCACGACCAGGTGCGCCACAGAAAGCTTATTTTTGTGGCGACGTTTCTGTGGCGCACCACCCGTGCGCCACAGAATCAAATTTTCGTGCGCCACTGATGAGGCTTTTCCTACTAGTGATTTGAGCACAAAAATTGCCAAGTATCAAATTTTTCAAGACATTATACCAATTACCACATGAAGCATTTTCTGTTTCCAACCATATAACAATGAACGAAGCAGTTTCAACCTTCGCCATGAACATTAAAAGTAAAACTAAGAACACAAGTGTTCAAATGAAAAAGCGGAGCGTGTCTCTCTCCCACACAAGCATGAATTTATTCAGAGAATGAAAATAACAAAACAAAAATAAAAGCACACAGACGCTCCAAGTAAAAGCACACAGACGCTCCAAGTAAAGCACATAAGATGTGACGGAATAAAAATATAGTTTCACTAGAGGTGACCTGATAAGTTGTCGATGAAGAAGGGGATGCCTTGGGCATCCCCAAGCTTAGATGCTTGAGTCTTCTTGAAATATGCAGGGATGAACCACGGGGGCATCCCCAAGCTTAGACTTTTCACTCTTCTTGATCATATGTATCATCCTCCTCTCTTGACCCTTGAAAACTTCCTCCACACCAAACTCAAAACAAACTCATTAGAGGGTTAGTGCATAATCAAAAATTCACATATTCAGAGGTGACATAATCATTATTAACACTTCTGGACATTGCACAAAGCTACTGAAAGTTAATGGAACAAAGAAATCCATTCAACATAGCAAAAGAGGCAATGCAAAATAAAAGGCAGAATCTGTCAAAAAAGAACAGTCTGTAAAGACGAATTTTTCAGGGGCACTTAACTTGCTCAGATGAAGAAGCTCAAATTGAATGAAAGTTGCGTACATATCTGAGGATCACACACGAAAATTGGCAGATTTTTCTGAGTTACCTACAGAGAGATCTACTCAAATTCGTGACAGCTAGAAATCTGTTTATGCGCAGAAATCCAAATCTAGTATCAACCTTACTATCAAAGACTTTACTTGGCACAAAAATGCAATAAAATAAATATAAGGAGAGGTTGCTACAGTAGTAACAACTTTCAAGACACAACAAAACAGTAGCAAAATAAAAACATGGGTTATCTCCCAAGAAGTGCTTTCTTTATAGCCATTAAGATGGGCTCAGTAATTTTAATGATGCTCTCGCAAGAAATATGAGTTGAAGCAAAAGGGAACATCAAAAGCAAGTAAGAAACACTTTTAAGTCTAACCCACTTCCTATGAAAAGGAATCTTGTAAATAAACAAGTCATGTAAGCATAATGCAACAAGCATAGAAAGGCAACACAAGCGCAATTTCAGGATTCTCAACATAAAGAGGGGAAACTTAATATTATTAAGATGCATATAACCATGTTTCCTCTCTCATAATAACTTTCAGTAGCATCATGAACAAACTCAACAATATAACTATCACATGAAACATTCTTATTCACATGCATAAAAGTATCATTACTCTCCACATAAGCATAATCAATTTTATTAGTAATAGTGGGAGTAAAACTATCACAACCATCATTGTAATCATCATAAATTGCAGGCATGGTATAATCATAATAAACTTTATCCTCCATAGTAGGTGGCACCAAAATACCACTATCATTATAATCATCATAAATGGGAGGCAAAGTATCATCAAAGTAAATTTTCTCCTCAAAACTTGGGGACTAAAAATGTCACAACCAGCTTCCCCAAGCTTAAATTCTTCCATAGCATTAGCAATAATAGTGTTCAAAGAGTTCATGCTAATAACATTTCTACAACTATTTTGCAAACAAAGTTCCATGGGTTTTTTAATTCTCTCTTCAAACACATCATGTCCTAATTCAATATAAAGTTCATAAAGATCTCTAATTTTTTTTGTTGTTTTCCATTAAGCCTAACTAGTGAAAACAAGAAACAAAAAGATATAATTGCAGGATCTAAAGGAAATAGCTTCGAGCACTCACACACCGGCAACAGTGCTAGGAAATAGCTTAGTAGTCGGAGGATGTGAATACCTTTACCTTACCTCCCCGGCAACGGCGCCAGAAAATAGCTTGATGTCTACGCACGCTTCTATTCCTGTAGACAGTGTTGGACCTCCAAGAGTAGAGGTTTGTATAACAGCAGCAAGTTTCCCTTAAGTGAATCACCCAAGGTTTATCGAACTCAGGGAGGTAGAGGTCAAAGATATCCCTCGCAAGCAACCCTGCAATTACGATACAAGAAGTCTCTTGTGTCCCCAACACACCTAATACACTTGTCAGATGTATAGGTGCACTAGTTCGGCGAAGAGATAGTAAGATGCAAGTGATATGGATGATTGTAAGTAGTAATTGCAATCTGAAATAAAAATGGCAGCAAGCAAACATGTAGCAGAACTTGTTGGAAACGGTGTTTCAATGCTTAGAAACAAGGCCTAGGGATCATACTTTCACTAGTGGACACTCTCAACAATGATCACATAAATAAATAACTTCTCTTCCTTTGTGCTACTTCAAACACTCTCTTGTTGGATAATAAACACCATTCATTGTGTAGGGCTACAAGAACACCCTCAAGCCGGAGTAAACAAGCTCCACAACATTCGGAGTTCATATTAAAGTAACCTCTAGAGTGCATAATAGACCATTGCAATTTAGACCGAGTACTAACATAGCATACACACTGTCAACAATAGCTATGAAAGGGGGAATAGATGATGACCCACAAGTATAGGGGGTGTATCGTAGTATCTTCGATAAGTAAGAATGTCGATCCCAACGAGGAGCAGAAGGTGTTGACAGGCAGTTTTGATGAAGGATTCACTGTAAATGCTCACAGACAAGTATTCGGGGGTTTTGATGTAACAGATGAATAAAGTACAAGTAAGTAAAATGCGAGAGAAATAATTGCAGCGAGTGGCCCAATCCTTTTTAGCACAAAGGACAAGCCGGTTTGTTTACTTATAATGACCAAACGTTCTCGAGGACACACGGGATTTTAGTCTAGTGCTTTCGCTACATACAGCTTGATTAATCTTCATTGTTTTGATAAGTGTTGTGTGGGTGAACCTATGCTAATGTACCGCCCTTCCTAGGACTAATACATACTTACATTTTCCCGCACTAACCTATCGACGAGACGTGTTTTAGGCTGTTTCTCTCGCTGTTTTTGGTTTCGTAAATCCTGCTGAAAGGAAATATTTCGAATTGGACGAAATCAACGCCCAGTGGTCCTATTTTTCCACTTAAGCTTCCGCAAGTCCTAAGAGGAACGAAGTGGGGGCCACGAGGTGGCGACACAACAGGCTGCTGCCGCCCAAGCCCCCCGCCGCGCCGCCCACCGTGTGGGGCCTCGTGACGCCCTTGACCTGCCCTTCCGCCTACTTAAAGCTCTCTTCGTCGCTAAAACCCAAGTACTTCTAGAGCTCAATACATTAAAACCTTACCTAGTGACGCCGCCGCCGCCAATCCCATCCCTAGATTCAGATCGCTTCCCGCACCCCGCCGA
>NC_061510.1:324512505-324624583 GCF_022539505.1 Lolium rigidum
TAACATGCAAAATACAAAATTAATATCATTAAACACTGTTCAGAAAATCGTCCGATTCAACGATTAATCGCCCGATTAATCCCTATTCAGTGGTCACCGATTAGCCGATAAATTCATTTATCGTCCGATTAACTCACTTATCGCCCGATCAATCGTCTGATTTGCCTATTAATCGCTAATCGTCAGCCGACCGAGTTGAACCCGATAAGCGATTTTCTCAACATTGTCATTAAATAGATAATAAAATATATTTTCCTACGGTATCTACACAGTATTATATTTGTTGATAGAATGTTCTAAAATTTTGGTCAAACTTTGCTTGTTTTGATCTCTCAAAAATAAATAAGGCTTAAGCTTTTGGATGGTGGTAGTACATTCATATCTAGACAAAGTTGAGTTAACTAGTTTTTTTGTCTGTCCATAGCTAGTGTTCACGCTGCAAAAGGCTAAGAGCATCCACTATATGCATCAGTCTATCTCATACAGTAATTCAATATCACTGCTGAGGTCTGCCTTTTGTTTTGCTATTCATATGCAGTCTGAAACTTTAGGGCCTTTACTCAAAAGGAAGATCAAAACTGCGGCTGATCAGGCTGCCAGTATGTTGATGCCGCCCCCATCTTCTAAATGCCTCTACAAGCACAAGGCCACGCGCCGGCTGGGTGGTGATCTTTTAATGAATATGGTATATTTTCTTAATCCACAAAACATGCCTTGATTTTTCTCTGTTTATTGTCGGTTTTTTCTATGCTTGCCAAAAGTTTACAACAACAACAACAACCAAGCCTTTCAGTCCCAAACAAGTTGGGGTAGGCTAGAGTTGAAACCCATAAGATCTCGAAGCCAAAAGTTTAGAAACACCAAATTCGTTTGCTTACAATCATCATACAGTAATGTTCATCTACTCCAGTTCTCCTAACCCAACAAAAAATGATGTTAATTACGATTTTTAGATTAAAAGAGCACCATTAGGCGCTGTTAATTACGACTTTGAGATTAAAATGTCATTTGCAATTGTTAATTACAATTTTGAGACAAATGGTTAGTTTAACCTCGATCTCTTCTGCTCTCCATTTTTCCCAACCGAACAAAAATGTAACCATTCCATTCCTCTGAAATGGAACCATTCCATTCCATTCCACGCTGTTTCAGAACCGAACACACCCTTGCATTGTTGTGAACTGTTGTCCATACACGGCCATACCCTTCCACTTACATCCAACACTATATGCATCAGTCTGTCCCAGAGTCATTCAATATCACTGCTGAGATCTGTTCCCATTCTTATGCAGGCTGAAACTGCTGCGCCTTTACTCAAGTGGATGCAAAATGAGGCTAATGAGGCTGCTGTGAGGACGATGGTGCCGGCACCATCTTCCGAAAACCTCTACAAGCACGAGGCCATGGGCCAGCTGGGTGGTGACCTTTTAATGAATCTGGTATATTTTCTTAATCCACATACATGATTTCATTATTATCTGTTTAATTACTGTTGGCCGCCTCCGTGTGTCTTCCGAGTTCCGACCAAGGCGCTATACTAGACACGCAGGTCTAGCATGCAGTGCCCACGCGGCTCGGCCAAGCCCGAGCGAAATCAACCATGCACCTGTGAACATGGCGCACACATCCGGCATCCCAATCTGCTTCCAGCTTTTCCGGCCACGTCCTTGGTGCAATGTGGCCTGAGGCTGCTTCCATCTCACAATTGTCTGCGTTCCGCACAAGGCAGCTGCGCCAATCCAGCTATTGTTGTTGCATGAGAAGCACTCGCGAGCCTGTGCATGCTTCTCTTAACTCTGGATGAGGCTGATGCTTTAGGCGACTCTAGATATACAAGCATCTCAAAGAAAAAAAGAATGGTAAGATGGCATAAAAGCGTTGGTGAGTGGATGAAAACCAAACAGGTGTATGAGAAAGGAAGTATCACTATTAGCAAAGTTCAGATAAGGAATTACTGGAGTGGTTCATGGATGTTTCCTGTGGATTGAGAAAAAGAAGCATCACACCAAAGTTCAGTTAAAAATTACTGAAGTGGAAATTACTTGGAGGTTTGATATGATATAATAGTAATAATATTTACCATCTAGCATCAACCCTTAGTCCAGCAAACACCAGCGCAGTCCCTTAGAAGAACTAAAATGCAATTGAATTCACGATGAAATCAAAAGACTACATACTTTCAGTTATTCATGGATGGTCACTTGTAGCGCCTGTCAATCTCCTATTCAGATGTTTCCCTCAGAAAAGGGTGATTTGATCCTAAATTTCTTATGTGATTATGTGATGGTCACTCGTAGTAACATATAAAACATGCATGATCAAGCATGCCACCCCTTTTGAAATTAAACTTGGTTGTGATTTAAACATATGTTTGGAGAGCTTGTTTTATATGGTAGTCTATCGGAGGTCCCTACTATAAGTTGAAACATGGATGTTTGAATATTGCACCACAAAAGATGAGATGCCAAGATAAGATCTCAAATATCCTCTGGTTATGTTATTTAATTGACTTTCTGCTTCTGTTTCTTCATGCAATTATTTTTATTTCTTAACGCATTTAGCAAATCTACTATGGAACCTCTCTAGCTACACCATTCACAAAAGAGTCTTGCAAATTCTTAAAGTTGCAAATTGAACAGATATTAACTTACTAAATAAATAATCTAAAACACTGCATTGACTAATATAAAACACTGAATTGACTAAAAATGTATCTAATAAATTTCAACCCGTTGCAACGCACGAGCATTTTTTTGCTAGTATACCTTAAGGCCTTGTTTGGCAAAAGTGTATTTGGGAGTATTTGAGAGTCTTTTTTGAAGGGGATTGGGTGAAAACACTCTTGTCACCCAAAACACTTCATGACACCACAATTCCCTTCCTCTTCAATACTCTTCATTGTTTTTTATGTTTGGTAGGCAGGAATAAGTACATGAATTTCAGCGGACTTGACTTCAGACAAGTTACGAACTGGAATCTCTTGGACTTAGAAATATGAGCTCCAAGAACAATCACTGCTAAGTACTTGAGACATTCAGAAATCAGAGTTCACAAATAATAAGTTAAAAATAGCACCTAGTTCATGACTCATTCGATTGAGAAGTAGGAATTTTTTTTTTGAGAGCAACCACATATTTCATTAATCGAAAATCAAGTTACATGAAGCAACACATGTGGAAACTAAAAGACAAACCGGGATAAAATGATTATCCTGAAATTGCAGATAAAATCCTAAAAGATCGAGAAATACAAAACGATCCCTAGGGTTTCCCGCAACCACCGTAGCCGCCGGCCGCCGTCCAATTCCAACGCCGCCGAGACGAACGCAAGAAGAGACGCCGAGCCTCCACCATTGCAAGATCCAAAAGAGCACCATCGCCAACGAGGCTTTGTGAGTCAATAAACGAGGCTCGCTGTAAGCGGCGAGGCACATGTCGCCGTGGCACGTCGACCGGGGACGTCCCCGTGCTTGTCTTGGACCAAGATACGCCGCCTCCCATCGACGAAGTCGGAGAAGAACGGCATATCCACCACCTCCGGACCAACATATTCGCTCCGGAAGAACCACCTCGCCCGGCCCCCGGCGCCGTCGTGGACAACGACAAACACCGGTGACACGTCGAGAAACGGATCTCGCCGGATCCGAAGAACGGCGAGAAGACCAAGCTGCCGACCTGAAAGATCGACAAGCACACGTTGCCAACAACTCCGAGACGCCGCCGTGAAGGTCGCCGCCGGTGTGGGAGTGGAGTTGAGGCAGATTAATTTGCCCGGGCATCGCTCCCACCACCCCAACGACGCACCACAGCAGACAAGCCCAAACTACAAAACGGAGGAGAAACGAGGTCCCCTCCCCCTCCTGCCGCCGGAGCGGCAAGCGGAGGGAGAGGGGCCCAGAGCTCACGCCAGTGGAGATGGGATCTGGCCGCCGCCGCCTGGGAGAGAGGAGCAGGGGCAAAAAAAAATGGAAGGGGGGATTGAGAAGTAGGAATTGAGAAACGTAGTAGCTCAAATCAGTGGAGCTTGGAGAACCAAACCTGAGGTTGGGTGGTTAGGAGGGTGGTTGTACCTCCAGCCCACCAGAGTTCAAATCTCAGGTTTGACATCTGTGTGTCTCATAAAGGCGGAATATTCATTCAGTGGGAGGCGACGTTCCCGTCGACAGCGAGGCGCCTGTGGTGACTTCGTCAATTTCAAGATCCAATCCGCCGGCTCAGTTTTCCGGAGGTGCTCATATGGGTAGGGTGTGCGTGTGTGCGTTCATAGGGGTGAGTGTATGCGCGTGTATGTGAGCGCCTACGTTTGTACTGTGTTTCTAAAAAAAAAATCAGTGGAGCTTGGCTCTGGTGGTTAGGTCCCTTGTGGTGGAACCAACCCACCCAGGTTCAAGTCCTAGACTTGACATGGGTGTTTGCATTTACCTGGATTTATTCCAGGATTTAACCGGCGCTATGCTTTCAGTGGTACGTGACGTGCCCGTCAACGACGAGGCGCCGGTGGTGACTTCGTCAACCTCAAGATATGCCGGCTCAGTCCCTCGGAGGTGCTCATAGGGGTAGGGTGTGCGTGCGTGCGTTCATAGGGGTGTTTGTACGTGCGTGTTTGTGAGCGTCTGCGTTATACTGTGTTCTCAAAAAAAAAAAAATCAGTGCTAGCTAAGAAAGTCCAGATCACCTATAACATTGAATCGATTGAGCAGAGTTACAGGAGAAAACCCAACAACGAAAGAGACGTAATGCAGTGACTAGACAAATCACGATGTGACCTTCGCGGTCGCGGGTAGTGCGGCCGGACTTTGGCGGCACAGTCGGACTTGGGATATGGCCTTTCAAGTTAGTCTGTGCGGACGGGCCAAGTGGTTGCCTTCATGCGACGGGGCAGAGTATCGATCTAGGGCGTCGCTCTGAACATCGGCGCCGCCAACGCGCAAAACGCGAGGGGATAGGAGCGTCTTGGATACACGTCCACCCGCCGTGTATCGGGAGGTTTTCCAGGGTTTGTTCTGGCCAAAACCAGCCTGCCAAACGGCTTACTTATGGTTTCACGTGTATTTATATTGGGCCGGTGTAATACACTAGAAACCTGGTCAAAACTCCTCTACCAAACGAGGCCTAAAGGAGCACCGAATCCCCCGTACACGGCACCGAATCCGGCCCATGCACGGCACCTGAATTTCGCGGGGCGTCACAGGCCCAGCACGTGACAGGCTTTTTTCGCGTGTTGCGGGCCGGCACACCAAAGCCCGGTCCGTTGGCCAGGTATGGTTTACCTGGACCAGCCCACCAGGGCTGGAGCGATGCATAGGCGCGCCCCAATTACGCCCTATTATAAAATTAAGGAGTCTAGACTTTTCGTCTTAGCCTCCGCCGTTTCTCATCTTCACTGTAAACAAATCCTCTAGGGTTCGACGTTTTGGGCTTCGCAGCCATCGGTGACCCCGTCCGTCGCGCCGCCCGCCCGTCGCAGGTTGTTCCTCTTGCTATCTACCCATCACTGCGCATCTGCTTTTTTCATCTCTTCCGAGTAATTGCAAAGATTGGCTCTGTTGCCTGTGTGCTTGTGCCCTTCAACTTTCCTCTTCAGATCTGGTCGGTGTCCACCGGTGGCAGAGATGGATGAGATGGGAAACATGAGGTGGTGCAACACGGACGGCAGAATCTTCTACCCGGTAATACTACTCGAAAAGGCCGAACCCTTCTGTATTATTTTCGTCCATTTCAGCGAATCACGAGGGCTAGGGTTAGTGTTGCAGACAAAAGTGTATTTCTCGATTGAACTTAAGTTTAGAAAGGTAGCACTTGGCGAACTTAAGTCCCTCGACCTTCTGGGGTTTGCATCTGATCCAGTCGTTTAACTGCTAATATATTGAAAGTGCTCTTTGTCCATGAATGTCCAAAGTTGAGTTAATTGTTGCGTCTTCTGCATGCTTCTTCAAATTTTGGATTTGTTTCTGTACTGCAGAGGCTTCAAAACGGAATCTGTTGCTATCGAGTAGTCTAGAAAATGAAGGGAAACGTGAGATGCTTCCCAAATCCATTGTTGATGGTGGATAAGTTTTTTATGTCCTAGGAGAATGATTAGATCAGTTGTGACAGGTAGTTATTGGGTTACCTAGGTAGCATAACCTACTTATGTGCATGCTGATCCTTTCTTACAAGTAAGGCTGTGATGGAGGATATGTTCTTTTTGGTTCGCGGCACCACCTCATCTTATGTGCATGGTCTCTTGAATGAACACATCAAGAGGTGAGTTCATGTTAGTGTTTTATAAGAGTCCGATGTGCTTCTCATTCAGGAGCAGCATTACAGTCATTGGTTTCCAGCCCCGCAGGTGGTGGTAGCCCGTGAGCCACCACCACTCACTATGCAGATGGCTGCTCAAGTGTGCGGGGCAGGTCATGCACAGCAGCATACCCATATATACATTACCTTCAATCAGCGCCTGCTGCACTTCTTGCGCAGAACGAAGCATCAATGATTGAAAAGGAAAGACCAGCTTGGCTCACGTGGACTCTTGGGGGGAACTGTGTATTTGTTGAAGGATCATGGGATAAATGGACCAGCAGGTAAACAAATTAATTTGAAAACTCTTACTAAAATTGAAGCCATGAATGGGTCCTGATTCTGACAATTCAATTGGCCCCTTGCAGGAAAATTATGAAGAGGGCAGGAAGTGCTTACCATCTTTGTGTTTTCCTCAAGCCTGGTGTATACCGCTACAGGTTTATTGTAGACCAAGAACCAAGATATAATCCTCACCTTCCATCAGAGACCGATGCCAAGGGCAACACCGTCAATATTCTTGCGGTTGATGTGAGTTCCATTTCTTCTGTGTTGAAGATCTGAATTCTTATCAGCTGTGGAGCTAGTACTATCGTAGTATTCATGTTGACTTTTTTCTTGTTGTAGGCTTGTAGCATTAGAACTAATCAGAAGGCATTATGTAGGTTGTTTGTTCAATACAAATTTTCATGCACTTGGTTAGTTCTCTGTTTACCAAAGCAGCCTGTTTTAAAGAACATGCCATAGGTGCTTCTTTAATTAATTTAAGGAAGTATGAAGCAACTAATGGCTTACTTTTTTTTACTATAATTTAATGCGCTGAAATGCCCTCAAGAGGAGTAGACTTATAATATTGTGGCTGCTCATGGTTATTTTGGCCGATTAATCTTCCAATATGCTAGTTTCAACAACTCTGTTCTTTACACTTTGGCTGCTTGACCTATAAAAGGGATCTGGTCCACTTCTTTAGGTATTAGTGCTATGGGTTTCAACCTACATATGGTACTGATGCTGTATGTTCAATAGTGGGTGCATCAACATCCAAAACATCCTCCAGTACTTCTGGTACAAAACCAGACATTAGTGATTCAAAAGGTAGCACCAGTTTGGTTAACCTGGACACTTGGGGGAAACTGTGTATCTATTGAAGGATCATGGGATAAATGGACCAAAAGGTAAACCTAAATAATTGAAAAGCCTTTAGTAAAACTATGTTAGTGTTCCTTCTCCTCTCTCTCCTCTCTGTTCTCTCTCAAGTAAAAGCCTCTCGAGTAAAAGCAGATGATGAAGGACTAGGAGTACAGAGGAGAACACATGATATTTTAACCATGCTACACTACTTGGCAACAAATGACTACAGAACTTAGCAACCTATGCTTGCCCCAGCAACCTATGCTAGGGCTCCATACTTCCCCCAGCAACCTATGCTAGGGCTCCATACTTCCCCCAGCAACCTATGCTAAGACCCCATGCTTACCCCAGCAACCTATGCTAGGATAGCAACCTATGCTCACCCTAGCAACCCATGCTTCGTTCCCATCTACATGGGAGGGGTGGTACCCCTATTTATACTTGTACATGACCCTTTGGATTGTTGCCATGTGCAGAATCCAAACCCTACACCAGTGGCGGAGCTTGAGAAAAAATCATGGGCGGGCCAGTCTACGAGAAATGCATTTTTTTTGGTTCTGAAACACACCACTTGTCATTTGCTGGTGCTACACAGTTTTCAATTTCACTTGTATCATCTTTTTAAAATGAAGTCAATTCTTCTCCGACTGGGCTTTCACGTTGTTGTTGGTTGTTGCAATTTGCAAAACTGAAAAATAAATTCCCATCTTTTGCAAAATTGAAGAATAAATTCCCAACTCGGTGAACAGTGAATAATAGATGCTATAAATTGCTAACTAGGAATTTGGGGGAAGAAAGAAGATTAACTGGGCAGAGAACTGGAGAAGAGAAGGGGATTGGTTCGGTCCTGGTCGCAGCCAGGAGTCCGCGGTATTGGCTGCCAGAACTCTGGCCGATCATGTGCCCTTGCGGTGCAGCCGTGTCTGCAGGCTGCGGCAATCCCCTGGCCGACCCTGGCTGGTGATGGTGGCGCGGCGATGTTTTGTTGCCTCATCTACTCCGCCACTTCTCTAGATTCCTCCAATTTTTTCCTCCAATTTTTTCCCAATCTTGTGGGCTGGGCCTTAGATGCATAGGGGTCAACTTCTTTTTTGCAAAAAACCTGGGCAGGCCATGGCCTGGTTTGGCCCCAAAGGAGCTCCGCCAGTGACCTACACCTAAATATCTTACTCTAGATATTTCATACTACTAAATATCTTACTCTAGAACATTCCTAATTCTAGAGCTCTCCCAACATACCTTGAATACTTCTAGACATGCCTACACAGCCTATGTGCACTAATTCTAGAGTTCTCCCTACATGCCCTCGATACTTCTAGAACCGCAGACATGCCTATCTATTCAGTGCACAACCTATGTGCACTGTTCACTCACACATGACACAACTCATGTGCCTTGTTCACACACAGCAAGCACACAACCTAAGTGTGCTATTCACACTACAGCGTGCACACAACCTATGTGGGCAGTTCACACCATGACAAGATCACATTCGGGCTAACAAACTATACTCTACAAATACACTGGTCCTGATAATATTTATTAAATATTCCAGGCAAAGTATGGAAAGAGCTGGAAATGACTATTACCCCGCTGTTTTCTCATGCCTGGTGTATATCGCTACAGATTTCTTGTAGATGAAGAACCAAAATGTAATCCTGGCCTTCCTACTGAGATTGACACCAACGGAAACACCGTGAATATTCTTGTGCTTGATGTGAGTGCCATTTCTTTTGTCTCATCTTAACTCAAGGTAACTGTATAAAATCACAAATTACTGTAGAAACAAGTAAGAGGCATTAGGCATGTTTTGGTCCCAGTTGATACATAATAGCTGTCTGAGACTGCCTAAATATCGTGGTTGGTTTTAGATCTAGCCTTGGCCATGAGAATTCAGGAAAATGTGTTGTTTTGGTTTCACCAATATACTTCTCGAGCAACCACTACTTGTAATAAATCATCCAGTAGACCATATGCTACTACTTCAATTGGGAATCTAACCCAAGCGAAGCGGAAAGAAACTTGCTACTTGTAATAAAGCATCCAGTAGACCATACTTTTCTCACTGGGATTTAATGCTTTGAAACACTTATAATGCAGGCGCAACATTGGCTACCAGCCTCGCAGGCGGTTGTAGCCACTCAGCTGGGTACTCAGGTGGTTGTCTCTAGCGTCTCTGGGTTGTGGGGAGGAGCGCAGGCACATCAACCTCCAGGGGTCGTTGCTGCACTTCCAGTTCATAACCAGGCATCATCGAGTCAGAAGGGACAACCGGCTTGGCTCACTTGGACTCTTGGGGGTGTTTGTGTATTTGTTGAAGGGTCCTGGGATGAATGGACCATGCGGTAAACTGCTTAATTTGAGAACCCATTAAATAAACAGTAACCTTAAAACACACTCATTGTGATTCTGATAATGTTCGTATATGTATTACAGTCAGCAACTGAGGATGGTAGGATGTGATTACCATGTTTGCTTATTTCTCGCTCCCGGTGTATATCGCTACAGATTTATTGTAGATGGGGAACCAAGATTTAATCCTGACCTTCCATCTGAAATCAATGACAACGACACTATCGTAAATATCCTCGTGGTTAATGTAAGTGCCATTTAATTTTCGTAGCAGATATGGATTTTTATTGTGGTCCATGTATATTTTGCATGTTCAGTTTCGATGAAAATGGTCATACAGTCACATGATTGACGTACGTTGGCATTGTTTTGATCTGTGATTTACTTACGAATAGAGGTGAAATGGTGTTACATAGCCTGCTTGCTTGGTCCTATTGCATATCCTAGATATTGTTAGTTGGATATTCCTCTAGTTCGCTTGCATGGAAGTTTTGACTTTTGTATTGTATGCATAAGCGGACCCAGGACTATTTTGAAGCCTGGGCAAAGAGTGTAAAACAGTGTAAAATAGTATCAAATAGTGTCAAATACATGTCAAATACGTATAAAATACAGTTTGCCGGCCGGCCGGAAGCCCGGGCAGCCGCCCGGCCAACAGGGAGGGTAGGTCCGCCCCTGATTGTATGCCACTATATGCCTACAGTAATAAATTATGGCCATAGAACATATGGTTATGAATAGCACCCATATGTCACTGTTTTTGTTTGTAATCTTACTTAAAAGAAGTTCCGAGGAATTTATTCTATCAGTGACTGGAATTGAATATCCTGCTTTCTACTATTTTTGCAGGGTAATGCACTAGATGCTAACAGGGAGATTCTGACGATTGATCATGTTGATGGTATGGAGGCAGTTCCATTGATGGATTTTCTTAGAGAACAAGAACCGGTGGTGCCTTTCCATTTCAACGCAGGTGCTATAGTTGGTAATATCGATTCTGAAATGACTATGTACCAGTGCACCAGTATGGGAACGAAACTACTGAATGGGTTTTTTGCACATGCAAATAAATTCTATCAGAGAGGGCTCAGTTGGGGGGGTGAATTTGAAGAGAAAGATATGGTAGTAGTAGATGGAGTGCTTTGTAAAATCAGAAAAAGACCCCAGCACCCTCTTACATATGCAAACTTGAAGCTTGATCTCAGTAAGCTAAAACAGAATTTGCTATCCAAGTTCGGAAGAGGCGGACGATTTCCACCATACTTTGCTCATTTTTGTGAGCTTTTGGATAATCCCTGCATTGATTTTGATAGAAGTGAAGATTCAAAGGTCAGATACTTAAAGAAAGTTATGAATCATGCAGCCTTGGCTACTCCGTCTCGCAGAATGTTGGCACTTACGAGTATAGGTCGGTTCCTTCAAAATCTAAGCAGTAATGAGTTGAAGTTTTTTGATAATATATTCAAGACCCTGGTGGTGAAAAACCCTCTGGAACCTACCTGGATTGATGTTGCTCGCAGCGACAGGCTTCTGGACCTTGTCTATCAGAGCTATATCAGGGTCAAACCGAATGAGAATGGGAGCCCTACAGCACTGAATATGATATCATTTTTGCAACATGTCTTTGTACATGCATCTGAAAAAACATCGGTACATTTGCATTTTACTATTTTCTATTTCCGCAGTAGTACTTGGGTATCAGTTACATTGACAACCTAATTCTATTATTATAGGATTCCAGCAATCAGCAAATTCTTCAAACATATACCGAACTTGATCAAATCATTGCATATTACTTTAAAGAGTTTTTAGCAATGTTATTGGCCATCATTGGGGAGGCCTGTGACCAGCACCCATTGTAAGTATTGCCGCCACATTGAATCCTCTACATTTATCTAGTTAAGTTCCTGCATAATTCTTAGGTTAAATTTATGTGCCACTGTAGATTGAAAGCCACCTGGGAATGCTATTCTTCTGGAACTCAATTATTTGAGCAGAGATGAAGTCAGGTATCACATTCACTACTTTGCAGAAGTTATGCCTCAAATTTAGTTCGGTGTGTTCGGGTTTCAGTTTGTTCTCGTCATGCTATCTTCCAATTGTTGTGCTGCTCTTTGTTTCCAGGTTGATTAGAAGAGATGTGCATTTGGTGGCCAAATGGATTGGTTTTGAATGCCTGGGCAAATGTGAACTGTTAGCTATGTGGGCTTTGTGACGCATCTTGTTTCACTGCTCGTTACCTTGGTTAATTTCGTGTTTTGGTCTGTGATGTGCTCTTTGGTTTGTTCAAAGGATCCTATGAACATTGATGTTTTTCTCCCTATGGGTGTGGTAGTTTGTGGCAGAGTTTGGTAAGATGTTTTTCTTTGGCTTTTCCGACAAGAGTCTAATCTCAGCAAGCCAAAGGAAAGATAGATAACTCGTGAAGCTCTAAGGGCATCTCCAGCGGCGCGACGCATTTTAGCGTCCGTTTGCGTCGGCCTTTTTGGTCGAAATCGACCGCACGTCCTTTTTGGTCGAAATCGACCGCACGTCCATTTGCGTTGGTGGTGGCTCCAGCGGCACGACGCATTTTTTTAAGACGAATCATTTTTTTTAACATGAAACATAATTTACATACTTAAAACATAAAAAAAAACCTAAACGCCTACTCTTGCTCATCGTCGCTGTGCTGCTCCTCGTCGCTGTCGAGCACGATGAGCTCCGGTATGACCCATGGCTAGTAGCCATTCGGGGGAGCCTACGCCGGGCGCGCCGTCGGTGCTCGAGGTTGAGGAGGCTGCGGCGGTGGAGGCGCCCAGGGCTGCGGCTGTGGCAGTGGTTGAGGCGCCTAGACATAAGGCTGTGGCGGCGATGGAGGAGGCGCCTAGGGATAAGGCTGTGGCGGCGGTGGAGGAGGCGCCGCCGACTCTAGGAGCGCCTGTCGAAGTGCTTCATCCGCCAACAGGCCTAGCGGCATGACGGCGGTGGCGTAGCGGGGCAGCGGCGGCTGCACAGGCGCGTCGTACTCGGAGATGAGGACGGCGACCTTCGCCATCTCGTCGTCCGTCATGTTCTCCGGGCACTCGAAGTTCCGGCCCTCCGCCATGGCCTGCTGCCAGTCGTCGCTGTCATCCTTCACCTCCTCGCTATGGTATGCGAGCGCCTCGATGTAGTCGTCGTCGTCGAACGCGGCGTAGGCTTCGTCGTCGTCGTTCTCGCGGTCGTCGGCGTCGTTGTGTTGCGTCTGCTGACGTCGCGTCGACGCCTGTTAACGACGCGTCGGCGCCTACTGACGACGAGCCGGCGGTGCTGGGCCGAAGGGATAATCCCTGTCGCCCATGAAGCCAGCCCTTCGTCTCCCATACGTCTCCGTGGACAGGTACGTACGCCAATGCTTCGACTCGATGGCGTACGCCGGATCGGCGCGAAGGTCCGCCGACAGATACCGCCTCTTGCGCCGGATCTCCGTGGTCCGATCAGGCTCGCGCGCATGTACTGGAGGGATGGGCACCCGGCGGCAGCTAAGCCGCCAGCCGCCAGGCAGCTGCACGCCGGACCAGGCGTCGTCGTACGGCATCCATTTGCCGTGCATAAGCCTCCCCACCGTAACGGGGAGCGGGATCTTCTTGATGTCGCTGCCGGAGGCCTCGAAGTCATTTTTCTTCCCCATGGCGCTGTGGCGGTGGTGGTGCGAGTGGAGGTGTGAGCGAAGGAGCGACGCGGCCGGTGGACTTTTAAGGGCAGCCGCGCGCGGGATACGATGCCATTGAAGGCGGCGCGAAGCCCGGCCCGCCGCCGCCGCTGCGCGCGCAGAACATGCAGCTGCGCCATTGATGACGAAGGCTGCGGCGCAGACGCGGAAGCGCTGACCGCCGAAGCGGTGCCCTCGGTGCAGACTCGCTGCCAGGCGGGCCCGGTGGAGACGCGAGCGGACAATTTGCGCGTCCACGCTCGTCCGCATAGACGCAAACCTGGCGCATATTTGGGCCAGGTTTGCGTCTCCGCGGACGGCCCGATCACTTTGCGTCGCGCCGCTGGAGAGGGTGCCAGATGCATTTTCGGTCAAAGCGGACGCAAATGGTAGCTCAGCGTCCGTTTGCGTCGCGCCGCTGGAGATGCCCTAAAGCAATAAGGTGCACGCGTATTCCAAGATGAACTTTAATCATAAAAATTAAGCAATAAAATCTTGATAGCATCGTTGCATTCGTATTGAAAAACACTTTGGATTCGTATTGAAAAGCACTTTCTAATGATAATAATTTTATAAAGACAATCTTCATGTATTTAAAGTAATTTTTGGTTAAACAAAAAACACGTAAAACAAGGATGGCTTATTCCTAAAACGGAGGTAGTATAGTCCAGCACAACATGCAAATGGTGAGGAACACAAAGTGATTCTCTCCAGCAACAGCTGATAATTAATTTAATGTTCAGCTAAGTAATTTTATGGGTAGAACAATGTCGTGCACTTTTTTCTTGGGGTGTTTCTAGGTAGGGCAGCTGCGCCAAATTATCGGATTGTCTGCACCTCCAAATCAAGAATAGGTTTTGTCCCCCACTGACTAAAAAGGAAGGAAACCAATCCAACAGCCCACGTGGACCATTAAATAGGAATCTCCATCCGGCTCTCCTCGATTTTGACAAAACTGACTGACCTCTATTTCTGGTAAGAACGCATAAAATAACCTGTCACGGAATTTTTTTCACGAATTGACCTTTTTCTTGGCGCCGCACCAGACGGAGCCAAGCAACACAGGCTGACGCCCCGGATGATGGCGCCATGGTCGTACGACGCCGCGCCTGATGGCGCCATGCGTCCACGACGCCGCGGCTGGTGGCGCTATGCCCCCCCCCCCCCCGACTTAAAACAACGACGCGGCCAGCCCCTCTCGGTACCCCTTCGTCCAGAAGACAGAGACGCGGGCTGAAGCATGGCGCCGCCGCACCCGCCCCTCTCCCCACCACTCAAATCCCTACTCTAAAACCTCCAATCCTTCTCTCTCTTTGGTGGATCTACTTCCCCTCCGAAATCTGAAGGTATTCCCCATCGATTTTCCTCCGGATTTTTGGTTTAAGCTAAGGTTTGGCCGGTTTTGGGTAACCCTAGTTCATCCCCAAATTAACTATTTAGGTCCGAATTGATATGGCTTGACATGTATGACAACCTTGTGGTTATTCCTGTAGTTATGGGTTAGTAGATCTGTGAGGTATTGTTAGGTTGGTAATGTTGGATTAGAAATCTTGCCTACCATGTTTCCCTCAAATATTTTGATTAGCAATGAAATAGAATTGTTCACATATGTAGGATGGAAATAGAATTGTTCTTATTCTCAATGTGTTCTTATTCTTATGAAATAGTTATACCAAATTGTTCTTATAATATGTAGTAACTTGTTTATATTTGCTCACATATGTAGGATGGAACCGGAATCTATCCTAGATGAAATCTGGTGCGGAGCCAAGCAAAAGGGTCAATTCGTGAAATTTTTTCTGGAACAGGTTATTTCGTGCGTTGTTACCAGAAATAGGTCAGTTTTGTCAAAATCGACGCAGATGGAGGCATCAAGGGGTGAACATTTTAGTAGCCCGCCATCCACGGTATTGGTGCACACCAGCATGTTGGCATTGATTAAAGTCTCACATCGCTCATGACAGTCGCCACCTACAATCACAACCAATCCACACTAATATTTCACATTTTGATTTTTGTTAGACCAAAACGCTAAATCTGGGATCTGATTCACGGAAAGAGTAAATACTTATTAATCCATCAAATAGTATGTTACATGTTTAATATCTAACTTGTATGTGCATCCCTACGTGAGGTTGAGTATGATGTGCTTTCCTTACAAAAAGAAAAAAGAGAGTGATGTGCTCAATCGGTGTCCAGCTAGCGTTGGTATCCACTGATAGCACTTTCAGAAGCGATAGCATCTGGGATTCTGGGGTAGGATGGCCTGAGGTGTGTACGCAAACCGAAGTTGAAATTGTTGTAAGAAGAAAAGAAAGAGAGATTGAAGAGCAACAGAGCCGAGCCATTGTACATTACAACATATAGCTGAGCGGGGCAGGTAGTTCTGGTCTTCGCATTAAGAGTAAGAGCATGACCACCCACCACCCACCACCGGCGCAGGCGCCAGCTGCCTGCCGCAATTCCTGCTGGATTGAGCCGCCGCCACGACACCACGTTCAGCTCCGCTGCTTTCTTGCCTTGCAGCACCTCCAAGTTAGCGCGGTCTGCGGCCGTTTTTCCCGACCCGCCCCTCCATCTTCCCTACTCATTGAAAAACATATCAGGGAGAGAAAGAGGAGAATCAGCAAGGAGAGAGGGGGATCGAGAGAATTCCCGAGCGCAGACACATCAAGTTGCTGGACCTTGACCGCAAGAGCTCGGACGGAGCAACTGCACGTCCAAATGGCGTTGTCTGGATCCCACGATTTTCTGGCAACAAGATCGCCTAGTCCAGCCGCTGCTCCGAGGGCGTATGGTGGTGACTCCTTTCATTTTTTCTGCACACTATATTCTTCGAATTTCAGGAAGACTTTCCACTTGCCAGAGCCGTTTTGTTTACTGAAAATAGATTGAATTCTTCTAAACTCTTTTCTCTTACCGATATTTACCTTCTGATTGGCACTAATTCACGGTGCGACTAAGCTGATCTTGCCATTGTTCGTCTCTAAGTTTTCCATCCAATTTCCATCCGATACATTCCTCCAGGTCGTCTTCTTCCTTAATTCCTTTTCTTTTTATTACACCTATCAATGGTTTTCCCTGCTACTTCACTCCGATTGCACTGCCATCCGACAGTATTGATTTCGGCTATCCGAACGGCAGGTAATATGCAACTACTTGCTTTCTTTGTAGATCATATTACTGCAGTCTTTTCAGTCAGTAGAACTACTACTATTGCACACGTGTTTTTTTCTTCGTATTATTACTCTGTCTTTCTTTGTTGTAAACAATTGTTGGGACATGCTTCTAGGCTAAGTTTTCCATTCAACTAAGGCTAGCATTTTCTCCGAGCTGTGTGACTTATAGTAATGATTAGCGTGTGGTTTTACAGGTGTACAGCTCCTGCCATACAAATCCAAAATGAATATTGTTGGGGTTTGCCGGATAAGGATAAGGAAATCTTCGTTGGCCACGTCTGGCAAAATTCAGGACTGTGTGCACCGGTTAATGCAGTGGTTCATTCTATTGCAGATAAATTACTAGCTATATCCAGGGGCAATCAATCTATCTACCGATGAGAAGATAATTGTGTTCTATCCTTATCATAGAGATGCACTGCAACCTATAAATTTTAGCGGAAAACAAGAAATCGTATGGATCAATGGTCGTCTATATCGATTTTCTATGGGTGACACACTGGCTCACCTAAGGACTGTAAATATTAACCAGCGCTGGACAGAGAGTTCAGGTTTGGAGATCAAAGCTACCTCTTTGTTTCCCAATAAGTATACTATTTTCTTGAACAAAGTTCAGTTCGACTATGGTATAACTAGGAATAGTTCCCTCTGCTGAATGGTATATGTCACCAAATCTAACGTTGTATATGATGCCCCCATAGGGAGCCTCACGATAGATTAGCTGCTCGTAGCCGTTGGATCTTCCCATCCGGCAATCTTGTCCGTCCATTTTTCATCGGTGGAGTAATCGGGACGCGAGGCCCTCGCGCGAACCCGCTTTTTATCCATGGGTCGATGAAGCCCACGCGGCCCGACGTTGGCGCGTCGTGAGGCTGCTCCCCAATCCCCTCTCATTTCCACGCCCTATCCCCAACCGAGAAGAACAGGGCGGCGGCGCCGACCACGCGCCGGGGACGAAGCCGAGCGCGTGCCCGAGAGACGGCGAAGGGCGCGCTTGGCGACGGCGACAAGCGCGAGCACGCGCCTGGGAGACGGCGGCCGCGAGCGCGCGCCTGGAGACGGCAGCGGCGAAGGCGCGCCTGGCGACGGCGGCGGCGAGCGCGCGGCTGGAAACGACGGAAACGACGGTCAGGCACGAGCAGTGGGGGCGGAGGTCATCAATCGGCGCTCAATCAGGCTGCAACCGCGTCGGCCTTGGCGAGCTCGACAAAAAGGTGGGTGGCCACGAGCTCAATCAGGCTGCAACTGCCTCAGCACCGGTGCCGCCGCTCTTTTGGCTCCGCTTCTCCGGCGGTAAAGGCCGCGGCGGCGGGCTTCTTTGCCATCCTGCTGCACCTATAGAGAGATAGATAGGATTAGGGAGGAGAATCGCAGGGGCGAAAGTCATGGATCGGCGCTGCTCGGCCCAATTTTATAAGGAGGACGCCGCCCTCCTCTGCCTCACATCCTCTGCTTCTGGGCTGGTGCAGCTGGAGTATCTCCGCGTGATCTCTCCGATGGCAACAAGCAGCACTTGCGTGACCTACTCCAGTTTCACGATCTATCCCCACAGCTGCTCACCCCAGGTACCAGATACAAAAATCCAGGATGGATTCCTTTAACTATTTTCTTTGAATAGCATTTTTTCTCATGGATGTGTGCTCAACTCAGGGAACCAAGATGCAGGCGTGAAGGATATCAATAAACAGGTACCAAGTAAAGTAGTATTTACTATGATATTTAGCAAACATACTTGCGCTATAATGGTTTCCTGGTGTGCTCACATGCCTTTTGAACAGTATCCACCATATTAGAGGCATGAGCTTCTTTATCTTTGTGAAGATAGGCAGAAATCTGTTGGTGATCAATCAAAGACATAAACATTGACAACAGATTTTTATTAGCTTGGATCCTATGAACTACTTTGATTAGAAGTCCGAAGTCGATCTCATCTCATTAATAATTCAGTGTAAGGACATATGTATTTGATAGTTTTAATATGTGATGCATTTCTTTTTAAACGTACTGAATTAACAAAAAAGGCATTGTTTGAAAGATGATACAATGTTGCAACTAACTCATTGTGCGATTTTATTTGTCAAATAAGGTCAATAATGTGATGACATAGTTCCAGATGTACACTAGCATGAGATTACCCTACCCAATGTAATTTCTCATCTCACTGTTGTGCCATTCAAATTCTGTTACATGCGTGCTACATACATGCATATATTCATTTATTTTTAAGATATATGTTCATAAAGAAGTATTTATCCCCCTAATCTTTCTATTATATTATGTACATGAATAGTCAAAATCTCATAATCTGATGCTGCTAAGGTTGGAAGGGCTTCCAACAATGTTGCTACTGGTTGTTTTGTTTTGCTTGTCGCGCACCAGCTGTCATGTGATAACTATAAGATTTCCTTCACTAGGCTAGGAATTAACTATCCATTCTCACTCCGTTTATATTCTCCAGCAACCAGTCATATTGCACGAGAGAAAATCTGAACATCCAGTCCATATAAATAGTTGAATCTTGTGTGTTGTTAGTTATTAGGAGATAATCCAAGCTAACTCACTTGGCTAGGAATTAGGAACAACTTAGTGCATACTGATTCCTGCATGGTTTGCAATGCTTCAGCCAATAGATGGTGGTCTTGCACAGGTGGCAAAGAAATGCCAGGAAGCAGACTGCTATGGGTTGTTACTTGAGCATTGGTCTTCTCCCAGCTTTTCTTTTTTTAGCATGTTGATATTTTTTTGTGAAAACTAAGAGGACCAGAAGCAACTTGTAAGCACGTATATTTTGCAGCACGTGATCTGAAAATCAATTTTCATCTAATCTTATTGTCTACAGGTTGATAGGTTTACTGCCAGGTTCAGATCTTCCGCTCACGAAATTTGCCCTTTCGGGCAGCATACATCATGTAATTCATCATCATCAGACTCGGTTGAATATTTATTTCTTAGTTGCTCCTCCTGGATAATCTTAGTTGAATATTTATTTCTTATACCTTCAGAACTTAAACTCGGCTTTGATGGTACAATACTGAAGTGTTTGATGGATCGTGGATTCATGTTAATTGATGCAAGCTCCGTGCAATATGGTCACTGAGCCTGAACCCAACGATGTTATCTAGGTAAGGTACCAAACTCCACCGTTACCGCTTGTGTTACCGCTTCTACTTTGTTCCTTCACTTGCTGCTATACAAGTATAGTATTCATTCGTTGGACTTTTTACTACTAGAGTAGGTATCTAATAATGCACTATGAAGAATATTCTTAAAGAACTGCAAGACCATTGGGCGCACGCTTTATCCATGTAAGAAATGGAAAATCTTTGTCTGCTTTTTTGTATGCCTTCCAATACCACTGAAGAAGTCCTGTGTTAGAATTTGAGAAATTTTGTTTTCATAGCAGAGTTGGAGTTGACATATAATGCATTTTCATTTAACTACTTATTCTTTATACTGATTTACCAAAAAAAAATCCCTTTCTTAGTGGTTACCAGTTAGCTTTGTTCTTACTTATATGGTCTTCTTTATTCATGAAGCACTAGATTGTTTATTTACATAGAAATCACGCCCTGTTGTGAAGAGCGTGTTGCACTGGACCCTGAGGGGTAATTCCGTTTCCATGAAGTTCTTCTCTATTAGCTGCATCAATAATGCTTCCGTATGCATGTGTTCGATGCCAATGGAAACCAGCAACCTAATCCAAGCTAAAGCCTTTCGAACCTGCACCGCCATGGATCGTCATAAGACACAGCCAATCACCTATAAGAGTTCAAGCAAGTGATTTGTTGGTCCAAAAATCTTGAATATAAGCTGAAGTGAGTAATATTGTTCACAGCATTTAATTATAGGCCAGAAAATAGACTTAGGGATATAAATACTACGCATGAAACACTTGTACATTTTTTTGTAGAAGCTGTCCGGTTGAACTCTGTAAGGTTAGCTTATTTTTTTTTTCATATTATGCCACATAACAGATTAGATTTAATTATGGATTCGTATAAGAAACCGAGAAACACTACTACATATCAATTATTCAGTGCATTCATCCGTATTCCAAAAGTAATAGCTCCATTGGCTACCTACACATAAAACCAGAGTTCCCTCCTCTCCATGGTGGCATCATGCAGGGCTGCTTGGAAGTACGTAACCTGATACAGCTATTTGTTTCATGTCTTTTTTGCGCCTTTGCAAATAGATGATTAATAGCTACCATTAGTAACCCTATTCAATTCTGGGTGTTACCCATTCACTTGGGTCGCAAGTGGCGGTGTTATATTTGAGAATGCAACACTCCAACTTTGAACTAAACATGCCTATGACTCTACTAGTGTTTACTTCCTCTCTTTCTATCTTGGAGAAACCTCCGATGCCAAAATGGTGAGTAAAGCCATGTTCCAGTACATGTCAAAAAGACGCTAATAAGGTTCAGACTAACATCAGAATTAAGTTGTCAGTCCTACTTCAGTGGTTCTCTGTATATCTGAAGTTGCTAGCTGTTTCTTTTATAGAACTTATAAATAGGAGTGTACTTCCAGCCGGCTATGCTTATGGTTGTTTAATTTGGTCCTATGTCAATGTAGTATCAAATAATTTGTTTTCTGTGTTTTTTGAGAGAGCTTTCACCTGATGGTAACATCTCAGACTTGATGGAAACTCCTTTTGACAGAGGTCTCATGCTTATCACGTAAGGCTATAAGCCCAGGTTAAGACCTCATTAACTGATTGCTGCAATTCTGCAGCATATATAGCTCAATGGAGCCACAACTGTACCTCTATTTTTTGGAAAGATGATGATGACAAATTGACATTTCCAGGTACGGAACTACTCCCATGTGATTTAGCTTAATCTTCTATGTACGATACCTTCACCTTGGCATGATGCTATGAGAGGTACTAACTATCTCAGCGGTGAGCTCTTCATGCAATCCTGATCTTCATAAGCAGATGGCTGAAACGATTAGCTAAAACTGAAAGGTGCAGGGATACTTGATTGCTGCACTATCTAAACCGTCTAATACCAGTTTCAGATATTTGGTTAAACATGTTTCCTTGGAATGTCTTTGATGGATTTTAGGTGTTTTGGTACCACGATTTGCTGTTAGAATTCATTCATTGATTCTGGTTTATTGGATTAGACTGATCCATGTATAATTTCCAGTTGATTCAAGTAGCTATATTTACAACTTTACCAAGCTACTGAAACAAGTTCTGGCTAAACCACCTATTATATTGATCCGTTTTGGTGCAATTAAGCCAGTGTTGCTTATCATATAGTGACGTATCATGTTCTGCATCTACCGTCTTATGCATATTGCGACCATGCCTGGGATAGGGTTGACCCTAGCCTGCAGTGGCTCTCCCTTCCTCGAGATGGCGAACCCATATGGCACTGGCAGAAAGCCTAAGCTGCATCTCAAGCCGGCGCTTGAAATGGGGGCTCCGATCCCGTCTACGTCGAGCTCGCCTAGCGCCTGCTCGCCCGGTTAGTGCCAAGGATCTTGAAACTTCACCAAAGATGAATTTTCTGATTCTAGAAGGTTTTAATTGTCAAACACAATCTGCTCAGAGAAAAAATGAAAGGAGTCACCACCACGTCTGGCAAAATTCAGGACTGTGTGCACCGGTTAATGCAGTGGTTCATTCTATTGCAGATAAATTACTAGCTATATCCAGGGGCAATCAATCTATCTACCGATGAGAATATAATTGTGTCGTATCCTTATCATAGAGATGCACTGCAACCTATAAATTTTAGCGGAAAACAAGAAATCGTATGGATCAATGGTCGTCTATATCGATTTTCTATGGGTGACACACTGGCTCACCTAAGGACTGTAAATATTAACCAGCGCTGGACAGAGAGTTCAGGTTTGGAGATCAAAGCTACCTCTTTGTTTCCCAATAAGTATACTATTTTCTTGAACAAAGTTCAGTTCGACTATGGTATAACTAGGAATAGTTCCCTCTGCTGAATGGTATATGTCACCAAATCTAACGTTGTATATGATGCCCCCCATAGGGGGCCTCACAGAGATTAGCTGCTCGTAGCCGTTGGATCTTCCCATCTGGCAATCTTGTCCGTCCATTTTTCACTGGTGGAGTAATCAGGACGCGAGGCCCTCGCGCGAACCCGCTTTTTATCCATGGGTCGATGAAGCCCACGCGGCCCGACGTTGGCGCGTCGTGAGGCTGCTCCCCAATCCCCTCTCATTTCCACGCCCTATCCCCAACCGAGAAGAACAGGGCGGCGGCGCCGACCACGCGCCCGGGGACGAAGCCGAGCGCGTGCCTGAAGACGGCGAAGGGCGCGCTTGGCGACGGCGACAAGCGCGAGCACGCGCCTGGGAGACGGCGGCCGCGAGCGCGCGCCTGGAGACGGCAGCGGCGAAGGCGCGCCTGGCGACGGCGGCGGCGAGCGCGCGGCTGGAAACGACGGAAACGACGGTCAGGCACGAGCAGTGGGGGCGGAGGTCATCAATCGGCGCTCAATCAGGCTGCAACCGCGTCGGCCTTGGCGAGCTCGACAAAAGGTGGGTGGCCACGAGCTCAATCAGGCTGCAACTGCCTCAGCACCGGTGCCGCCGCTCTTTTGGCTCCGCTTCTCCGGCGGTAAAGGCCGCGGCGGCGGGCTTCTTTGCCATCCTGCTGCACCTATAGAGAGATAGATAGGATTAGGGAGGAGAATCGCAGGGGCGAAAGTCATGGATCGGCGCTGCTCGGCCCAATTTTATAAGGAGGACGCCGCCCTCCTCTGCCTCACATCCTCTCGCTTCGGGCTGGTGCAGCTGGAGTATCTCCGCGTGATCTCTCCGATGGCAACAAGCAGCACTTGCGTGACCTACTCCAGTTTCACGATCTATCCCCACAGCTGCTCACCCCGGGTACCGGATACAAAAATCCAGGATGGATTCCTTTAACTATTTTCTTTGAATAGCATTTTTTCTCATGGATGTGTGCTCAACTCAGGGAACCAAGATGCAGGCGTGAAGGATATCAATAAACAGGTACCAAGTAAAGTAGTATTTACTATGATATTTAGCAAACATACTTGCGCTATAATGGTTTCCTGGTGTGCTCACATGCCTTTTGAACAGTATCCACCATATTAGAGGCATGAGCTTCTTTATCTTTGTGAAGATAGGCAGAAATCTGTTGGTGATCAATCAAAGACATAAACATTGACAACAGATTTTTATTAGCTTGGATCCTATGAACTACTTTGATTAGAAGTCCGAAGTCGATCTCATCTCATTAATAATTCAGTGTAAGGACATATGTATTTGATAGTTTTAATATGTGATGCATTTCTTTTTAAACGTACTGAATTAACAAAAAGGCATTGTTTGAAAGATGATACAATGTTGCAACTAACTCATTGTGCGATTTTATTTGTCAAATAAGGTCAATAATGTGATGACATAGTTCCAGATGTACACTAGCATGAGATTACCCTACCCAATGTAATTTCTCATCTCACTGTTGTGCCATTCAAATTCTGTTACATGCGTGCTACATACATGCATATATTCATTTATTTTTAAGATATATGTTCATAAAGAAGTATTTATCCCCCTAATCTTTCTATTATATTATGTACATGAATAGTCAAAATCTCATAATCTGATGCTGCTAAGGTTGGAAGGGCTTCCAACAATGTTGCTACTGGTTGTTTTGTTTTGCTTGTCGCGCACCAGCTGTCATGTGATAACTATAAGATTTCCTTCACTAGGCTAGGAATTAACTATCCATTCTCACTCCGTTTATATTCTCCAGCAACCAGTCATATTGCACGAGAGAAAATCTGAACATCCAGTCCATATAAATAGTTGAATCTTGTGTGTTGTTAGTTATTAGGAGATAATCCAAGCTAACTCACTTGGCTAGGAATTAGGAACAACTTAGTGCATACTGATTCCTGCATGGTTTGCAATGCTTCAGCCAATAGATGGTGGTCTTGCACAGGTGGCAAAGAAATGCCAGGAAGCAGACTGCTATGGGTTGTTACTTGAGCATTGGTCTTCTCCCAGCTTTTCTTTTTTTAGCATGTTGATATTTTTTTGTGAAAACTAAGAGGACCAGAAGCAACTTGTAAGCACGTATATTTTGCAGCACGTGATCTGAAAATCAATTTTCATCTAATCTTATTGTCTACAGGTTGATAGGTTTACTGCCGGGTTCAGATCTTCCGCTCACGAAATTTGCCCTTTCGGGCAGCATACATCATGTAATTCATCATCATCGGACTTCGGTTGAATATTTATTTCTTAGTTGCTCCTCCTGGATAATCTTAGTTGAATATTTATTTCTTATACCTTCAGAACTTAAACTCGGCTTTGATGGTACAATACTGAAGTGTTTGATGGATCGTGGATTCATGTTAATTGATGCAAGCTCCGTGCAATATGGTCACCGAGCCTGAACCCAACGATGTTATCTAGGTAAGGTACCAAACTCCACCGTTACCGCTTGTGTTACCGCTTCTACTTTGTTCCTTCACTTGCTGCTATACAAGTATAGTATTCATTCGTTGGACTTTTTACTACTAGAGTAGGTATCTAATAATGCACTATGAAGAATATTCTTAAAGAACTGCAAGACCATTGGGTGCACGCTTTATCCATGTAAGAAATGGAAAATCTTTGTCTGTTTTTTGTATGCCTTCCAATACCACTGAAGAAGTCCTGTGTTAGAATTTGAGAAATTTTGTTTTCATAGCAGAGTTGGAGTTGACATATAATGCATTTTCATTTAACTACTTATTCTTTATACTGATTTACCAAAAAAAAATCCCTTTCTCAGTGGTTACCAGTTAGCTTTGTTCTTACTTATATGGTCTTCTTTATTCATGAAGCACTAGATTGTTTATTTACATAGAAATCACGCCCTGTTGTGAAGAGCGTGTTGCACTGGACCCTGAGGGGTAATTCCGTTTCCATGAAGTTCTTCTCTATTAGCTGCATCAATAATGCTTCCGTATGCATGTGTTCGATGCCAATGGAAACCAGCAACCTAATCCAAGCTAAAGCCTTTCGAACCTGCACCGCCATGGATCGTCATAAGACACAGCCAATCACCTATAAGAGTTCAAGCAAGTGATTTGTTGGTCCAAAAATCTTGAATATAAGCTGAAGTGAGTAATATTGTTCACAGACATTTAATTATAGGCCAGAAAATAGACTTAGGGATATAAATACTACGCATGAAACACTTGTACATTTTTTTGTAGAAGCTGTCCGGTTGAACTCTGTAAGGTTAGCTTATTTTTTTTTTCATATTATGCCACATAACAGATTAGATTTAATTATGGATTCGTATAAGAAACCGAGAAACACTACTACATATCAATTATTCAGTGCATTCATCCGTATTCCAAAAGTAATAGCTCCATTGGCTACCTACACATAAAACCAGAGCTTCCCTCCTCTCCATGGTGGCATCATGCAGGGCTGCTTGGAAGTACGTAACCTGATACAGCTATTTGTTTCATGTCTTTTTTGCGCCTTTGCAAATAGATGATTAATAGCTACCATTAGTAACCCTATTCAATTCCGGGTGTTACCCATTCACTTGGGTCGCAAGTGGCGGTGTTATATTTGAGAATGCAACACTCCAACTTTGAACTAAACATGCCTATGACTCTACTAGTGTTTACTTCCTCTCTTTCTATCTTGGAGAAACCTCCGATGCCAAAATGGTGAGTAAAGCCATGTTCCAGTACATGTCAAAAAGACGCTAATAAGGTTCAGACTAACATCAGAATTAAGTTGTCAGTCCTACTTCAGTGGTTCTCTGTATATCTGAAGTTGCTAGCTGTTTCTTTTATAGAACTTATAAATAGGAGTGTACTTCCAGCCGGCTATGCTTATGGTTGTTTAATTTGGTCCTATGTCAATGTAGTATCAAATAATTTGTTTTCTCGTGTTTTTTGAGAGAGCTTTCACCCGATGGTAACATCTCGGACTTGATGGAAACTCCTTTTGACAGAGGTCTCATGCTTATCACGTAAGGCTATAAGCCCAGGTTAAGACCTCATTAATCGATTGCTGCAATTCCACAGCATATATAGCTCAATGGAGCCACAACTGTACCTCTATTTTTTGGAAAGATGATGATGACAAATTGACATTTCCAGGTACGGAACTACTCCCATGTGATTTAGCTTAATCTTCTATGTACGATACCTTCACCTTGGCATGATGCTATGAGAGGTACTAACTATCTCAGCGGTGAGCTCTTCATGCAATCCCGATCTTCATAAGCAGATGGCTGAAACGATTAGCTAAAACTGAAAGGTGCAGGGATACTTGATTGCTGCACTATCTAAACCGTCTAATACCAGTTTCGGATATTTGGTTAAACATGTTTCCTTGGAATGTCTTTGATGGATTTTAGGTGTTTTGGTACCACGATTTGTCTGTTAGAATTCATTCATTGATTCTGGTTTATTGGATTAGACTGATCCATGTATAATTTCCAGTTGATTCAAGTAGCTATATTTACAACTTTACCAAGCTATCGAAACAAGTTCTGGCTAAACCACCTATTATATTGATCCGTTTTGGTGCAATTAAGCCGGTGTTGCTTATCATATAGTGACGTATCATGTTCCGCATCTACCGTCTTATGCATATTGCGACCATGCCCGGGATAGGGTTGACCCTAGCTCGCAAGTGGCTCTCCCTTCCTCGAGATGGCGAACCCATATGGCAATCGGCGAAAGCCTAAGCTGCATCTCAAGCCGGCGCTTGAAATGGGGGCTCCGATCCCGTCTACGTCGAGCTCGCCTAGCGCCTGCTCGCCCGGTTAGTGCCAAGGATCTTGAAACTTCACCAAAGATGAATTTTCTGATTCTAGAAGGTTTTAATTGTCAAACACAATTGTATTGATCATCCCTGGGTTATTCAAATCAATTTAGCTTTGGGTGGTTCATTATTTTTTTCATGTTGTCATCATGTATCCTTTGAAGAAGCTCAAGCCCTCTTTTTTCCTACTAGGTTAACTGTATCCAAAAGTAAATACTTCAATTAGTGCTGCAGCTGCACACCAATTCATGTAAAGTGGTAACAGTTGAACCTGATAACATAGGGGAAGTGGGAACCATATCAGCTTGGCTTTTCTAAAAAATATAGTGCTTTAATTCAAAGAACTTATTCATATGTAATGATGACAATCTCTCTAGCTTTATATAAAACGATAGATAATTAACATCCAATAGATTTGGGTTTGTTATTTTTGTTGTGTGAACGTTTAGGAATAATTTTGTGGTTCTGATTTTAGTTTTTCCATTATGTCTGTTAACTGCAGTCTAGGAGTAACAACAATCCCTGGAGAAATGCTTTTACGTATATATTCATGGCTCATTTCTAGGTCCAGCTTCAGCCTTATTATCTTTAGGCCTTCCCATAAGTCAATAAGATGGGGAAAATTAACTTTCTAAAAAATGGAAAAGTCACGACAACTTATACATGTTAGCTGGCGTGTATTTGTATACACCTGCAACTAACATATCCTTACAGTTGTGTATCGTGCTATAGGCAAAATGTCAAAGCGAGACAATACCATTCAGTTATTTTTTGGCAGTAGATATTCAAGTACGTCTTGTTCAGTTTGTAAGGAACTGGGTGCTTTCAAGCAGTAGTATATTGAGTGCTAGCAGGTTATCATCTTTATTTTGGTCATGCTTGAAATGTTGCTGCATACTAAAATAGTCATATTATTTAGTACACATTAATTTGATATGCAGTGGTTATTATATTTTATGAAGATTGTTTCTGCCTTTAAACATTATGTATGTTCATTACCATGCTTTATGGTGGCGTGGAGTAGTGTTTCATAGGATATGTAATGATTCAAGATTGTTTATGTTTCAACTCTGCACTGAGAGATATATGTTTTTTGGCAGCCGCTGAGATATATGATTTAATTTCGCATGGGGAAAATAAGAGAAGACAGATAGACAGATCTATGGGAAAATTTCTGAATACATGCATCTGGTGTGCCATTGTTTTTTCAGGTATGATGAACACTATTGTTGTTGTAGTGCTAAATAACAGTATGTATCTACACAGATCCTAAAGGATTGAAGAGTAATATAATTTACTATCCGTACAAATAGACAACTCAGAATAATGTAGTTCCTGTAGAGCGTAATTGATTCTTCTCCTTTGCTTCTAGCTTTGTCCTCTCCCAGTACTCCTTGTGTCTTTTGCGTTAGCACAGGCGAAAGAAGACATAGATGCTTGTGTTTTATTTATTTCATTCATTGTATGTTGGAAGTCTGTATCTGCTTGATATCTTCTTCCCATTTAGCATTATTTTTTCATGTTTATATTGCTGGTGGCTGCTAATTTATTATGAGAAGATCTTTTCCTCACGAATATATGAGCTCATGTCGGATTTGCGCTGGCTTATTGTTGCTTCTGTGCTTACATGATAACTGATTTTGTGATTTTTCACCATATAAAATTCCTGCTCTTAAATAATTATCAATGCTTTTATGTCCTTTGCATGGAATAAGCAGTGGGAAAGTTCAAAGGCACCTTAGGTTATATTGAGGACAATTTCGAGTTTTTATTTTATTCACATATAGGTTGAAATTGTACGATATTTGTGCGCTCTTTTTCTTTAATATATCATGCTATTGAAAGAAGAGATATTATTTTTCTTATGATCACAAGATGATTCAGAGTTGTTAGTTTCTTTTTTGTCTTGCTTCTGTCCTTCCAAGTCCTAATCATGAATGTGCTCATTACCTCTATTTTTTGGAAAGATGATGATAACAAATTGACATTTCCAGGTATGGAGCCACTCCCATGTGATTTAGCTTAATATTCTATGTACAATACCTTCACCTTCCACTACAACGGGGTGTATGAGGTTGGCATGATGCTATGAGAGGTACTAACTATCTCAGCAGTGAGCTCTTTATGCAATCCTGATCTTCATAAGCAGATGGCTGAAACGATTAGCTAAAACTAAAAGCGCTGCAGGGATACTTGATTGCTGCACTATCTAAACCGTCTAATACCAGTTTCAGATATCTGGTTAAACATGTTTCCTTGGAATGTCTTTGATGGATTTTAGGTGTTTTGGTACCACGATCTGCTGTTAGAATTCATTCATTGATTCTGGTTGATTGGATTAGACTGATCCAGTTGATTCAAGTAACTATATTTACAACTTTACCAAGCTACTGAAACAAGTTCTGGCTAAACCACCTATTATATTGATCCGTTTTGGTGCAATTAAGCCAGTGTTGCTTATCATATAGTGACGTCTCATGTTCTGCATCTACCGTCTTATGCATATTGCGACCATGCCTGGGATAGGGTTGACCCTAGCCTGCAGTGACTCCCTTCCTCGAGATGGCGCACCCATATGGCACTGGCAGAAAGCCTAAGCTGCATCTCAAGCCGACGCTTGAAATGGGGGCTCCGATCCCGTCTACGTCGAGCTTGCATAGCGCCCGGTTAGTGCCGAGGAACTTGAAAAATCACCAAAGATGAATTTCCTGATATTAGAAGGTTTTAATTGTCAAACGCAATTGTATTAATCATCTGGCACTTTTTTGGATCGGTGGAAGTAGTATATTTAAAACTATTTTCATGATTGTATATAAGTATTGTTTTTCCGTTTGTTTTTGTGTGGTTGGGTCTAATTTCACCTTATCAACTTTATTCTCTAAATTCAATAAAGCGCATTTCTATTTAGATGTAGTTTGGTTCAAGTTTCACGGGATCGTGCGCCAAGGCGCACATCTAAATCTAGTATGTTTGAGGTATCCCCCGGATAACAAGTGTAAATGTCCACTGCTTGATATATCTGTAGATGCTAAGAGCATGTCTAACAGCCCCGTATTTTTTCGCCCCTTAAAACACGAGTAAAGGGCCCTGTATTCACTTTTCGTCGGCCAAAAACTCGGACGATTCTGTTTTACGGGGTGGCGATACGGGTTCTGCTAGCTCGTCCGAGTTTTCGGCCCCTCAAAACAGGGTTTTAGACAGCAATTTGCACAACAATTTCAGATCAAACATAGCACATCCAAAAAATATGATGCATAATTCATACTCCCTCTGTTCCATTCTATAGTGCCTATTGTTTTTTGGCACGGAAATTAGCGCAAGAGTATTTTTTACACAAGACTCCTAGCTCAACGATTTGAGATCAACGTAAAACTTGGGAAATCCATATCTTCCTAACTTACCATAACAATTTTGGGAGCTGAATGATTTGGGTGCTGAACGGGGAGGGGGTAATTGAAAAAAAGCTAAGCTATAACCTTATATTCTGAAACAAATGTAAAAAATCTATAGGCACTATAGAAAGGAACGGAG
The DNA here is from genome assembly GCF_022539505.1 of Lolium rigidum. Lineage (NCBI taxonomy): Eukaryota > Viridiplantae > Streptophyta > Magnoliopsida > Poales > Poaceae > Lolium > Lolium rigidum. The sequence continues at coordinate 324,543,455 of NC_061510.1, forward strand.
GGAGTAGTTTTTAACATCACAACGCGATCATCGGCAATGTTCAAGCCACGGAATTTCCCAAATGTGATCAACCATCAACGAGACCATCGCCAGCGGCGCCACCACTCGCCGGAGACTCACCTGTAGTTCGCCGTGCGTGGCTTTGGCGTCGACGAAGAACCGGCGGCACCCGGATCAACCTCAACCACCTCCTCCTCATCACCCTCATCCTCCTCCTCGTCATCAAGGTCTTCGACGTTGCACTCCCCATCGAATGCATCGATACCGGTGTCCAAATTCACCGCGGATTCGTTGAGCATGTCCATGTAGTATGTTGTGGACTCAACATCGAACACCTTGTCTACGTCCATGGTGGGTGGCGGCGGCGCGGGCGGCGCATCGGCCGGAACGGAGGGAGGAGGGGTCGTGGCCTTGGAGGGCGGTGGAGGCGCGAGGCCGATGCGGCTGATTGCCTTTGTCCGCACCTTGGCCGGCGCGACGCCCCTCGGCCCGGCCGCCTTGGTCTTCAGCCTGCCTCCCTTCTTGGCAGCCGGCGGGGCTTCGGCCGGCGAAGCTGCGGCCGCCGCCGCGGGTGCTTCGAAGAATTGCTTCGGGATCCTCTTCCTCTTCGACGGGATGGTGGCAGAGATCATGGCCGAGACGACGCCGGCGTTCGGCGGACCTCCGACGAGGACATCAACCACCGCGGCCGAAGGAGGTGTACCGCCGGCGGTAGGCGGCTCTTGCGGACGGTCCATGGCGGCGGGATCCGGCCGGGAAGGGCGGGGCGGAGGAGATCGGGCGGCGGCGGCGGTTGGCTTCAGCGAAATCTTCGCGCGCAGTGGAGTGGACGATACTGGTTTCGCCCACTATCCCCGCTCCCACCCCGCACAAGTAGGGGGCGAAGACCCGCCCCGTAATCGAAAACAGCAAAAATCGGAGCGGGGGCCATTTTTACGGGGCGTGCTAGACGGTCGGGTAGAGCCGAAACCCGTATACTAACGGTTATTATACGGGTTTGCCCCTTTTAAGGAGTCTGTTAGACATGCTCTAACAGTCTTAAAGGAGCAGTATCTTGCTTAGATGTTTGTGCTGTAAGTTCATATGCATTCTTCACACATGATATGCACTGATTACTTGAGACTAATTGCAGGGCTGAAGGTGACGCTCGGACAACTAACTTCAGTATCTGTAGAAGACGACTGCAAACGTTCAGTGTGCTGAGGCTACCAACAAGAACACCTTCGGACATGGCGGTCTATACAATATTGTAGTTATACCACGTGTACTTTTCATTACCAGCTGGTTTCGTACTATGCCATGGTCAGTTGTATAGTCATAATACAATCAGTATGTACTGAAGATCTTCCTCTGCTCCTTTTGTATTTGTACTACCTCTTATTGTGTCATCCAGAGAAAAATACAGCCAGTTAACCAGATCGAAAGGAAAACTCAAAGTAATGCTTATAATTTTGTTCAACTTAAGAGGTATTTTTTGATGGACCAAAAAAAACTTCTTTTGCTTTTATTATTAGGTATAGACTAGCACATATACCCGTGCGTTGCTACGGTTTCGCAACTGGCCACCACTTGCACCTATGTCAACTCTTTGTCCTCGATCTTTCACAATGGCACAACTCCACTCATGTTCCTACTTACCGGGCAACGGGCCCGATCCCTCTTCAATCTGGTCTGAGGTGCCCCTTTCCTCTCATTCACCAACGTGCTTCCTTGGATCAGGTCCAGGCGTCTTTCACCCCGTGTCATCCAACTTTGGAGCATTGGATGGCCAACAATCCGCGTCGCCCCCAGCTCGGTACCTAAGAGGCCTCTCCCTTCATCGTGAGGCTCCTCACATCCATTGGTCGCCTCCAGATTGTCCTTCATTCAAAAGGGACCGCAGAGCCTTTTGCGAGCGAAGTAGTAGATGCGATGACATGAGCCATAGTGAGTCCATGCTCATTCATTTTTTTTTTGAGGCTCTATTATTTGGACGGATGCCAAATTTGTAACTCGGTGAAGCCTTTTGCATAGTGTATGTGGCATTGAAAAATAAAATCTTCGATATTACCATAATTGCACTCGTTACCATCATAAAACCAATTTCCATTTAAATGAAAAAATATACAGAGAAGAATTCTACATCTAGCCATTTTTTTGGACATAGCAGAGCGTATCATGGAGGCGGACGATGTGAACCCGGGTGCACGTGCATCTTATTATGAAAAATTCCAAAAAAAAAATTATTTTAAAGTTTTAGAAAAAAATGAAAAAACGCACGCATGTATATATCCTGTGTTGACACTTATTTGTGCAGATTTTGGCATAAAAACCGACCATATGTGACCTATACATAAATGTAAAAAAAAAAAGAATTTTCTATCTCCACGAACAGTACAGAACTAATCATGGATCATCATGTTATTTTCCTGAGAGAGCATCTTGCCGGCCACTTCCTTTCCGTATTCGTCGTCCACATAGGACTCCTTTTAATTTTGCACGATGCAGGTGGCAGCCAGCCCATAATCCATCCCGTTTTGCTGCTATTTGTTGATTTCCTAGTCACCTTGTGTTCAAGCATCTCGTGGACGTATATAAACCGATGGCACTTAGAGCATCTCCAACACACGCGCTATATAGGCCGCGCGGCATAAAAACGTCCGATATAGCGCGCGCGGGAGGGAATGTGGCGCTCCAGCAGGCGCGGTAAACGGCGCAGCGCTGTAAAATTTTTAGGGCGCGCGGCGTGTTGCACAAACCGGAGCGGCATATCTGGCGCGTCGGCTACAGCGCGCGGCAACGCTCGTCCAAGCGCGAAAAAGCCAATGGCTGGAAATTTCCTCCCCCCGCGCGCGCCCTCATTTCCCCACCTACCGCCGGCGCGAAATCCAGCCGCCACCGGTCGACTCCGCCGCCGCCTCCGCTTCTGCGCGCCGCCGCGTCGTAGATCCGCGTCGCCCGCACCTCCTCCTGGCAGCGGCGGACGCTCCGCCGCACTGTGCCGCTCGCGCCGCCGCCAGCGACGAGTTGTAGTCGGCGCTCCTTCTCCGCGGCCCCCTTCGCACCGCCGTCGCGTTCTCCTCCGCGCAGGCGGTGACATGTCGTCCTCGTCGTCCTCGAGCTTGCTAGCAACATGGCGCGCCCATGGTGCTCGCCCATTTGCTCGCAAGGTATGAACCTCCGCCGGCCGGCCTCTATTACTCGCCAATTAGCTACAATAGTTCATAGAGAAGTAATTTCATACATATGTTTGTAGAGTTCATCATATGATTCATCGGATGACGAGTTCGACCAAGAAGAAGAGGAGAACATATCGATACTATTAGCATACCGCGCCGTTAAGAGGCCAAAATTTGGTGGATCGGTGTTCGGTAGACAGAAGTTGTGGAGAGCAAGGATTGAAGGGCATGAGAAGTTGATGCGGTCGTATTTCAATGAGAATCCGATTTTCCCTGAAAGCTATTTTCGGTGGCGTTTCCGGATGAGTCTCAACTTGTTCAAGCACATTGCAACGGAGGTCACCAAATATGATCGCTTCTTTGAGCAAAGGAGGAATGCCGCCGGAGAACTTGGTCATAGCACATATCAAAAGGTGACCGCCGCCTTGCGTATGTTGGCATATGGTATACCGGCGGATCTTATTGATGATCATTTGGCCATGGGAGAGAGCACTTCTATCTTGTGTGTGAAGCGCTTTGTCGTTGCAATTGTCAATGTCTTTGGCTCCACATACTTGAGAGCCCTCAATGCTCAAGACACGGCAAGGCTTTTGGAGATCAACGCCAACCGGGGGTTTCCCGGTATGCTTGGTTCCATTGATTGTATGCATTGGAGTTGGAAGAATTGTCCAGCGGTATGGCATGGACAATTCAAAGGCTACAAGAAGGATGCCACCATAGTACTTGAAGCGGTGGCCGACCAAGAGACTTGGATATGACATGCTTTCTTTGGAATGCCCGGATCTTGCAATGACATCAATGTTCTTCAACGGTCACCACTAATGACAAGACTTGCAATGCGGGAAGGTCCATTGGTGGAGTTTGAAGCAAATGGCCACAAGTACAACTATGGCTACTTCCTCGCCGACGGCATATATCCAAGGTGGCAAACATTTGTGAAGCCAATTATTCAACCAAGAGGTAAGAAGCAAACCCAATTCCACAATGCACAAGCGGCGGCTAGGAAAGATGTAGAGAGAGCATTTGGAATTTTGCAAGCCCAATTTGCCATTGTTAGTGGACCAGCTAGATTTTGGGACCAAGAATGCCTTTGGTATATCATGACCGCGTGTGTAATCATGCACAACATGATTATAGAGGATGATCGCGGAAAAGATGTGGATCATACCCACTACGACTTGATGGGGGTTCCCGTGCAAGTGAGGAGGTCCGCACATAGGATTGCCCAATTCATTGCCTCATACCATGCCATTCGGTGCAACGACACATGATGAGCTTCGCCGGCGGGAGGGTTTTCGTTCTTTGTTAGGTTATTTTCAGTGTCTTCTTCGGGATGGTGAGACGGCGGCTCCATCTTGATGTCAGAATAAGGTCCTCCCCGCTCTATCCTCGCTCTGGTGGTGCGTCTAGCATCGGCAGAGGGCGCGTGGAGTCATGTGCCCGGCGGATCTCGCGGGATCCGATCGGTTTTCGTGTTCGTTGGTGTGGTTTCGAGTCGGTCTCTTCCGATCTAAAGTTGTCATCTTGGGCGACGGTTGCTGTTCTGGTGCGCTGGTCCTTTGGGACCTTAGCACGACGACTTCCCGTTTGTCTACTACAACAAGCTCTACTACGACAAGCTTTGCCGGGATCCGGTGATGAAGGGGTGAGGACATCGGCGCGCCTTCGGCTCGTATCAGTGTTTGTAGTCGTCGCTAGGTGGTCGAAAGACCTACTTGTAATTTTTATTACTTTTGGGTCAGTTTGTACTGCTATTGATGATTATTAATAGATCGGTGGAATTTTCGCAAAAAAAAAAGATCTCATGGAAGAATGGTGGAATTGGAATGGACAACAATAGTTGCATATTTGTTGTATTTGTTTGAAAACTATGTGTAGTATTGTCTGAAAACCATGTTGTATTGTTGTATGTTGGACGTGTTGTATTTGGTGTGAAGTATTGTTGTGAACAATGTATTGTATTTGGATGATACAATTTATTTGTGAATTTTTATATATTGTTTGATCTTGTTGGATGCATACTTGTGTGTGTTTGTTGTTTGCGCCGCGTCCGCGCGCTGCAAAATGGCGCGTCCGACGGAGGTGCTATTTTACCGCGCCAACGCGCGCTGCAAAATGGCGCACCCGGCGGGAGAGAAATCGCTCCGGCGCGCGGCAACGGTTTACAGCGCGGCCGCAGCGCCGTATACCGCGCCAACTTATAGCGCGCCTGCTGGAGATGCTCTTAGTGCATGGAAGCAAGGTGGGACTAAAACCCGAGGGTAATTCGTATGAATACTCGAATAGTTCAGCACGATTATTTCCCAATCCTCGTACATTGCACAAGGGACGCGAAGCTTCTGGCCCGGTGCACGTGAACAGATGAAGGGAGGGAGGATCTAGGGCTCTAGGTTACGTCCTCGCTTCGGAAGGAAGCGGCACATCACGTCGGCGGTGGCAGTTCCTATAATTGTGATCAAAAAATAGGGATAGTTTTAAAACGGACGAAAAATATGGGAGAAACCATACCATACTTCCTTTATAATATATAATATATATAGAAAAGAAGGTATAGATATAGATATAGATAGGCCTCCGATCAGCCCGAAGCTTGTTTTAAACGGGCTAACATTCCTGCGCTAGGAGCCCAAAATCAGCCCAGCAACCAAAGCGCCCATGAGCGGAAACACCGCCTCCGAAGCTCCGATCCGATCCCGTTATATCGGTAGTAGACTATACTCTTCGGTCCACTCGCTTCTCCCCAGAGATAACCCTATAACCATCTCAGAGAAAAAGAGATAACCCTAACCTCAAAATTGCCTGGCCTGCGCCGCCGACCTCGAGAGATCCGGGAGATCCATGGCCTGCGCCGCCGACCTCGAGAGATCCGGGAGATCCATGGCCTGCGCCGCCGACCTCGAGAGATCCGGGAGATCCATGGCCTGCGCCGCCGACCTCGCGAGATCCATGGCCTGCGCCGCCGACCTCGCGAGATCCATGGCCTGCGCCGCCGACCTCGCGAGATCCAAGGCCTCGGCCGTCTCCTTCCGACCTTCGACCCTACCGGGCACCACCGCCTGGCGCCCCTGCCTCCCCTACTTCCAGCCCCCCACCCCACCCGGCACCGATGCCACCACCGCTCCGGACTCCCGCCTCCCCGCCTCCTTCCAGACTCCCACCCAACCGGACACCGATGCCACCACCACCGGCCGCCGCTCCTGCCTTCCGGCCTGGGTCTTCCTCGACAAAAAGGGGCACATCGACAAGTCCCAGAACGCAAGCAAAGCTAAAAGCTGTACCAGCGGAGGGAAAGAGGTCATTGTCTCCTTCTTCCCCGCGGAACCACCAGGGCTCTCCCACTTCAGCATCCACTGCCCCGGCCTGAGGACGGAGGACTTCGCCAGGCAGCCTTTCATCGTCCACTCGGAGGATAACCTCGTCTTACTCAGCTTATCTCTCAAAGGCGCCCCCCAAACTGATTACTGTATCTACAGAGCTGGTTGCAATCCATCGCTCAAGTTTGTCAAGGGCTTAGGTTCTTATATCAAGGCGATGAAGTTGTCCATTCACACCATGGGTTTCGTGACCCTTGGCGACGGTGAGCACTTTGTCCTGGCCGCTCTCAAATACAGACTGACTGATGGCCAGTACGAAGTCCATGTCTTCCGGTCCAAGCTGGAAACGTGGACTTGCAATGTGCTGCTTGAGGCTGAGCTCCATGCCCACGGGATGGTACTTGAGCCTCAGAAGGTGATTACACTCGGAAGTGGCAAGATAGGCTGGGTCGATCTCTGGAAAGGTATTCTGGTGTGCAATGTGGTCAACGAGAACCCCGTGCTCAGCTTCATACCGCTGCCTAGCTTGCTCCCTGCCAATCGGGTTGAATTCAGCCAATGCGACGCTCGTTCCTTTCGTGATGTCGTGTGCCTGGATGGCATGATCAGGTGCATTGAGAGGGAAGTTTGTAGAAGACGCATCGTTCGTGAAATGCCAGATGTGTCAAACACGGAGGTACTCCATGATTCAGAGTTGTGGTGGGATCCCAAGGATGACACAAAAGAGGACTATGAGGACCTTGGGTGGAGGATCATCACATGGGATAGGCCTATTTCATCCAACTGTTGGCACAAGGGTTTCTTGGTTCATGTTGATGAAATCCTTGTCAACAACAGCCCAAGTCATTCTGTTACGTTGGCTGAGATAGGGCACAAAAGTCCTCAAAATTTGACATTGAAAGAACTTGTAACATGCTTTCCTACTCTGAGCATGGTTAACAGTGATGTTGTCTACCTCGTGTGCAAGGGTGTATTGGAGGACCAAAAGTCTTGGGTGGTCGCCATTAACTTGGAGAAGAAAACAGTTGAAGAACTGGTGCCATTTTCTTCAGGAGGATCCTATTTTTCTGGAATGAACTACATTCCCTGTGCCTTGTCCAAATATCTGAATACTGATTCAGGTAACTATACAGATAATTGTTTGTTTATCATGTGACAACTCTAATGAATGTCTTCTCTTTCCCTTAATAAGTATTTTTCGTGTATCAGTGAATTTGTTTTGGCAAATTTTATTCTGCACAATTCTTGCACATAGATGCACACATGGTCATTTGGAAGCAGGCGATGTGCAGTAAGACCTGTCAAATTGGGGATGGTGCGTGCAGCTTTTTGTGGATAGATAGTGTATATTGATTAGCCAAGTTTCTTCACCTGTTAGGTTTTGACTCTGATAAACATCATAACAGTCGTTCTGTCGATGTGGATACCGCTTCTTGTACATAGATAATTGGTACTGATTAGCCAAGTTCCTTCACCTGTTAGGTTTTGACTCTGATAAACACCATAGCAGTAGTTCTGTCGATCTGGATACCACTTCTTGTACATTGATAATTCGTACTAATTAGCCAAGCTTCTTCACTTGTTTGGCACTGACAACTACTCCCTCCGTTCCATTTTGTAAGACATTTTGGCATGCCCAATTAAGCCTGCGAAAATGTCTTGTAAAAGGAAATAGAGGAAATAATAAACATGGAATACATTATTTTTTCTTCACAATCCAATCATACTCTTGCTGTTTCCATTTACAGTATTCTTATGTATTTTGGTTTGATTCTGCCTGCCTTGATAAAGCATTTGACCTTGACCCATCTCTGATCGTTAACACTAAATATTTTTTTAGATGAGAGGCTCAAAGAGCCTGGCTTTAAATTAATGAAGCCACATACGGCAGATACAGGGTGCATACACAGCTTACAAGCCTCAGGAAAACAAGCAAACAAAAGAAAAGAAAAAGAAACTCTGCCTGGAATGCTGACGCCTTCCACTGCGGGCGACACCAGAGGCGAGGCGAGGATCAATGCAGGAGGCACAATCAGCCGTGCATTAGATGGTATAGATGTTGACTCTGCATTAATACTAAATAAATGTGCTCTCTGGTATACTAATTCGTACCTTATTTGAACTGATTGGTTTGTTATACTATAGATGTTGATACCTATGGTGACTACCGAGTGTTTATGAATTTAATGTTCTACTTTCCTTGCATTAGATGGAACTCTGATTGGTGGGCAGAATACTTCTTGGGGCTCTTATACTTCTCAGGTATATCCTGTCTACTGTCTGTCATTTTTCAGATAAGTCTATTCCCTCTACTTCATACTCCTAACTTGCCTTGTAGACACCCCAAGAAAATGTCAACAACTGGACTACAGTCTTCTCGCTCAATCACTATGCACCGAACTATGGTAGCTATTGCTCCCAGGTCCCCAATTTATACGCCAATGGCATGTATCCATGGTATGGCAACTACCATCACAAGCCGCAGCCGCAGCCACTGCAGCCCCAGCTGCAGCCACCACCACTGTCAGGTAATCAGAATATCTACAAACACTAGTAGAATCATGCGTGATCCTGTTTAGAACATCGTTTGCACAAACAAATTCCTTAGGTAAGACTTTTGAAAGTAAATCCGTGATATTCATATGCAAAATTGAAATTATACGATTGACGTAATTTAGCTTAATCCAGTCTTTGTGCCAATGGGGTGGTTGTTTGATCTAATTTTATGATTGATGAGTTTTGCAGTGGTAATGCGGTGAATTCTACGGACCGAGTGCTTCGTTCGTCAGGAGCTCTGCCGAACAAAATCTTATATGTGGACCACTTCTGTGGCGCTAAACCTGTATTGCTGTTTATTCCGTGTTGTTTGGTACCCTTTCAGATAATGTAGCTGTGTGCTTTGCGTGAGAAGACTGATGGTGCCCTGTTGTTAGATAATCCGTTTGAATCACTATGACTCATTAAATGATGTTTTGTTGTAGCGTCTTGTGAATCATTATTGATGGACGGTTTTCAGAGGCTGACTTTTGATGGTTGTATTCTATTACGAATGTCATAGGAGTTTAAGATTTTTATTTCTATGTGAGCTCTTTCAATCTTATGAAATGTTGAAGTGCATTCCTTTGTGAAAGAAGCTGGTCCGACCCCCTCCCCCCGCCACTAACCACGGTCTGATTACCTGAAAAAGGGGTCACACAGGCCTTAAACCTCTCTTTTTCGAGATAGAAGAGGGGAAACAAATTACTACAAGAAGTTAAGCCTAATTGCTCACAATCAGTTTAACCTTACACCACTCCACTCTACACCTAAGGCCTACTCTCGCTCTAGGTTCTAGCTCCCTCCCTCCGACTCAGGCTTAGTAGCCATATCATGAGCTCGTGGTGGATCCTACTCCCTCCGTGCAGAAATATAAGACGTTCAACAAAACTGTCCGACCAGGTGAAAACGTGCAAAATGACATCACTACCCCTAAATTTGTCTCGATCGCCCCAGGTGTCTTCCACCTCCGCCCCGAGCGTCGTCCTCTTCCAGATCTCGTCGAGCGCCCCAACCAAGCCCAGCGATCTTCCAGCGAGCATATCTCGACCCAGCGAATCCTCCGCCCCCTGCCAGCTTCCTTCTCCGCCCCATCCAGAGCCCCAGGTCCCTGATCTCCTCGGTCCCAGGTCACCTGAGCCGTAGGTCTCCTGGAGACACCTGATCCCATGATCGACTGGAGACACTTGATCCCCATCTCGCATACACCTGATCTGGAGCACCAGGTCTCCCAGGCCGGAGCGGAGAGGCGGGCACAGGGAGCAGAGGAGGCCGGGTTGAGGGCAGGGAGCGTTGACGGCAGCAGAGAAGGTGCGTCAGCATTGGGGACGACCTCGCTGTGATCCTGCAAGTAAACAAGCAGCAAGTGAACAAGTACTGGAAACAATTCTAGTAGTTCATGTTGTTGTGAGGAAGAAACAACAATGTTGTTAGGTGTAGAACTAGCTATAAAGTTAACTGCAGTGAACACCAACAGATTGGGTAAAGATTCCATAAATCAACACACAAGCATGAACAAGCATGTCCTGCACAAGCATGGATTGATGCTAATGAATGTCCTACACAAGCATGCCTGAATGATTCATGAGAAAAGCTCAAATGTGCTGAACTTCAGTAGTGCCAGTCTGAATATTCTGATACGAAACACACAGTGACGGGAGAAAACACAACACAATCCAGAAAAAATACTCCAGTATAGAACACATACTTATTGTCACATCATCTATGATACTAGTGTGAGGACAAGAATACAACGTCAGTCTCCTGAACTAGAATAAGAATACCTAGAGTAAGCTGAATGAAATCCACTCATGTCACAGAACACGATTGCTACCAGCCTACCATGAGACAAAGTACTTGAGTTTAGAAGAGCATAATTCAAAGAAGTAAATGCAAACTGTAGATACAAAAAAGATCATCAAACTAGGACACGTTTTGTTACCATGGATACATCTTATATCTATATACAGTAATTGACCAAATAAGATCTGAGGTTGTAAACACATTAAACTTTGTTCTAGAACTATAATAATGAACATTATCGGTAGCAATTTTAGTACTAAAGCTTAGATTGCAAATTGCAGCTCGAAGCAAGATTGGCATTGACAACTGAGAGATAGTTGGGAGGAACCGAGGAAGCATACCCGAAGAGTCCGGTCCTCCATGCCTGGGAGACCTTCTTGTTGTCCCTGGTGCGGGAGATGTTGTCGCCCAGCTACTGCCATCCTTGTGATTAGTTTTGCTCGTGTAGTACAATACTTAAACTTTCAAGACCTGATTAATTTACTGGAACTAACAAGTGGCATATTAGTGCAGATCAAAGTGGCACTTAAAGAAAACAAGTTTAACTTTCTGAATATGAGACTATACCAATGGAAAAACATTATATAAGATGGTGTGCCAATTAGAGTACTCCAATAAATGCATCAGGAACAAGCATAATCATCAGAAGATTATTCACGTTGGTGTATGATACGTCTCCGACGTATCGATAATTTCTTATGTTCCATGCCACATTATTGATGTTATCTACATGTTTTATGCACACTTTATGTCATATTCGTGCATTTTCTGGAACTAACCTATTAACAAGATGCCGAAGTGCCAGTTCTGTTGTTCTCGCTGTTTTTGGTTTCGTAAATCCTAGTAACGAAATATTCTCGGAATTGGACGAAATCAACGCCCGGGGTCCTATTTTGCCACGAAGCTTCCGGAAGACCGAAGAGGAGACGAAGTGGGGCCACGAGGTGGCCAAACCCTAGGGCGGCGCGGCCCCCTTGGCCGCGCGGCCCTATGGTGTGGGCCCCTCGTGCCCCTCTCCGACTTGCCCTTCCGCCTACTTAAAGCCTCCGTCGCGAAACCGCCGATACCGAGAGCCACGATACGGAAAACCTTACTGAGACGCCGCCGCCGCCGATCCCATCTCGGGGGATCCAGGAGATCGCCTCCGGCACCCTGCCGGAGAGGGGATTCATCTCCCGGAGGACTCTACACCGCCATGGTCGCCTCCGGAATGATGTGTGAGTAGTCTACCCCTTGACTATGGGTCCATAGCTGTAGCTAGATGGTTGTCTTCTCCCCATTGTGCTTCATTGTCGGGTCTTGTGAGCTGCCTAACATGATCAAGATCATCTATCTGTAATTCTATATGTTGCGTTTGTTGGGATCCGATGAATAGAGAATACTTGTTATGTTGATTATCAAAGTTATGTCTATGTGTTGTTTATGATCTTGCATGCTCTCCGTTACTAGTAGATGCTCGGGCCAAGTAGATGCTTGTAACTCCAAGAGGGAGTGTTTATGCTCGATAGTGGGTTCATGCCTCCATTGATATCTCGGGACGATGAAGAAAGTTCTAAGGTTGTGGATGTCTGTTGCCACTAGGGATAAAACATTGGTGCTATGTTCAAGGATGTAGTTACCGATTACATTACGCGCAATACTTAATGCACTTGTCTCGTTGTTAGCAACTTAATACTCGGAGGGGTTCGGATGATAACCTCGAAGGTGGACTTTTTAGGCATAGATGCATGCTGGATGGCGGTCTATGTACTTTGTCGTAATGCCCAATTAAATCTCACTATACTCATCATAATATGTATGTGCATGATCATGCCCTCTTTATTTGTCAATTGCCCAACTGTAATTTGTTCACCCAACATGCTGTTTATCTTATGGGAGAGACACCTCTAGTGAACTGTGGACCCCGGTCCAATTCTCTATACTCGAAATACAATCTATCGCAATACTTGTTCTACTCGTTTTCTGCAAACAATCATCCTCCACACAATACGGTTAATCCTTTGTTACAGCAATCCGGTGAGATTGACAACCTCACTCGTTTCGTTGGGGCAAAGTACTTTGGTTGTGTTGTGCAGGTTCCACGTTGGCGCCGGAATCTCTGGTGTTGCGCTGCACTACATCCCGCCGCCATCAACCTTCAACGTGCTTCTTGACTCCTACTGGTTCGATTAAACCTTGGTTTCTTACTGAGGGAAACTTGCCGCTGTACGCATCACATCTTCCTCTTGGGGTTCCCAACGGACGTGTCAACTACACGCATCAAGCAAATTTCTGGCGCCGTTGCCGGGGATATCAAGACACGCTGCAAGGGGAGTCTCCACTTCCCAATCTCTTTACTTTGTTTTTGTCTTGCTTAGTTTTATTTACTACTTTGTTTGCTGCACTAAATCAAAATACAAAAAAAAATTAGTTGCTAGTTTTACTTTATTTGCTATCTTGTTTACTATATCAAAAACACACAAAAAATTAGTTACTTGCATTTACTTTACTTAATTCATCATGTTTCCTTTTAATTTTACCACAAAAGACATACCGGTAGGACGTGGGTCTATAGTTGGGAGAAATAATATAGAAGAATTTTTCAATCATGTTAGTACCATTGAAGATTTTGAAGATAGACACTTGGTAGACCTTGCGCCTACTTATGATATTGCTGCTGCACATTTAGTTCGCTCGTTGGAAACTAAATTTGTTAATCTTAATCCTATAATCCAACACATGTTTCTCACACTTGGTGATATGGAAGAAGGGGAAAAGAAAGATTTTGTTTTAGAAACCCTTCTTAGAGAATTTGGTGGTCTAGCAAGAGAAGCTAGAAAGGTCTTTGCTAAATTTAATATGCTTGGTTCTCATACTAATTTTGTTAGTCTCCTTGAAAAGATGGACATGGATAGAATAAGATATACTAATAATATTGATGATGGAGGGGAGATCAAAGCACCAATACCATGTAAACTCCTAGCTATGAATGATGCACTAGAAAATAACTATGCTTGGCTTGTTTCCGAAAATTTGTTTGATGAGAGTAGCAAGCCCAAGACTAATGAAAAGGGAGACGCTAAAACTTATGTATCCAATATACTATGCTTGGTTGAGAAAAATCCACATCCCGCTGTAGAAGTACCACCCTTCGATAATAATTGATGCACACCTTCTGCGTCTAGCTGAAAGACGTTAAAGAAAAGCGCTTATGAGAGACAACCCATGTTTTTACCTACAGTACTTTGTTTTTATTTTGTGTCTTGGAAGTTGTTTACTACTGTAGCAACCTCTCCTTATCTTAGTTTTGTGTTTTGTTGTACCAAGTAAAGTCTTTGATAGTAAAGTTCATACTAGATTTGGATTACTGCGCAGTTTCAGATTTCTTTGCTGTCACGAATTCCGACCTGCCTCTCTGTAGGTAGCTCAGAAAAATATGCCAATTTACGTGCGTGATCCTCAGATATGTACGCAACTTTCATTAAATTTGGGCATTTTCATTTGAGTAAGTCTGGTGCCATTTTAAAATTCGTCAATACGAACTGTTCTGTTTTGACAGATTCTGCCTTTTATTTCGCATTGCCTCTTTTGCTATGTTGGATGAATTTCTTTGATCCATTAATGTCCAGTAGCTTTATGCAATGTCCAGAAGTGTTAAGAATGATTGTGTCACCTCTGAACATGTTAATTTTTATTGTGCACTAACCCTCTAATGAGTTGTTTCGAGTTTGGTGTGGAGGAAGTTTTCAAGGATCAAGAGAGGAGTATGATGCAACATGATCAAGGAGAGTGAAAGCTCTAAGCTTGGGGATGCCCCGGTGGTTCACCCCTGCATATATCAAGAAGACTCAAGCATCTAAGCTTGGGGATGCCCAAGGCATCCCCTTCTTCATCGACAACATCATCAGGTTCCTCCCCTGAAACTATATTTTTATTCCATCACATCTTATGTGCTTTGCTTGGAGCGTCGGTTTGTTTTTTGTTTTTGTTTTGTTTGAATAAAATGGATCCTAGCATTCACTTTATGGGAGAGAGACACGCTCCGCTGTAGCATATGGACAAGTATGTCCTTAGTTTCTACTCATAGTATTCATGGCGAAGTTTCTTCTTCGTTAAATTGTTATATGGTTGGAATTGGAAAATGATACATGTAGTAATTTGCTATAATGTCTTGGGTAATGTGATATTTGGCAATTGTTGTGCTCATGTTTAAGCTCTTGCATCATATACTTTGCACCCATTAATGAAGAAATACATAGAGCATGCTAAAATTTGGTTTGCATATTTGGTCTCTCTAAGGTCTAGATAATTTCTAGTATTGAGTTTGAACAACAAGGAAGACGGTGTAGAGTCTTATAATGTTTACAATGTGTCTTTTATGTGAGTTTTGCTGCACCGGTTCATCCTTGTGTTTGTTTCAAATAAGCCTTGCTAGCCTAAACCTTGTATCGAGAGGGAATACTTCTCATGCATCCAAAATACTTGAGCCAACCACTATGCCATTTGTGTCCACCGTACCTACCTACTACGTGGTATTTTCCGCCATTCCAAAGTAAATTGCTTGAGTGCTACCTTTAAAATTCCATCATTCACCTTAAAACATATAGCTCATGGGACATTTGCTTAAAAACTATTGTGGTATTGAATATGTACTTATGCACTTTATCTCTTATTAAGTTGCTTGTTGTGCGATAACCATGTTTCTGGGGACGCCATCAACTATTCTTTGTTGAATTTCATGTGAGTTGCTATGCATGTTCGTCTTGTCTGAAGCAAGAGAGATCTACCACCTTATGGTTAAGCATGCATATTGTTAGAGAAGAACATTGGGCCGCTAACTAAAGCCATGATCCATGGTGGAAGTTTCAGTTTTGGACAAAATCCTCAATCTCATTGAGAAAATTATTAATTGTTGTTACATGCTTATGCATAAAAGAGGAGTCCATTATCTGTTGTCTATGTTGTCCCGGTATGGATGTCTAAGTTGAGAATAATCAATAGCGAGAAATCCAATGCGAGCTTTCTCCTTAGACCTTTGTACAGGCGGCATAGAGGAGGCGCTCTGGTTGGGGAGAGAAGGGTGCAGAGCCGAAGCTCGGCCTGCTCGGGAAGGCGCGTCTCCGGGACTGGGAAAGCTCGGGACTGGGGAAGCTCGGTCTCCCGGTGCAGCTTAAACCTCCATGGCGAGGACGCCGCCAGGACTCCTTGATCCCCTTTCCTCGCGCTGTGGAAGAATGTATGGGGCCAGCTTCTTGAGTTCTTTTCCTCCCCGAACATGGATCACAACGTGTGGATCGGAATGTCTGTCGCGTGCTCCGGTGCTCGTCCATGAACGTGTGGGCCGGCCCTGTTGTTGCCGCGCTGCCGGACGAACAGCCTCCCCAGCCCGGGTTCCCACGAAACGATGCCATCGTACCCTTTAGTTCTATTCTCTCGTTACCACGTTCCCACCTTCTGTCTGACAGCTGAACTGGGCCAAACAGCCTCGGTGTTGGGCCACAGGTCATCTTTTTGCGCTTTGTTTTACAGTACTAGAATTAAGGACGCACGTTTATGTATGTGCAATAATCCCACCTCGCTCCCCTAAGCCATGTACCGTCGATTTATATAGGTAGGGGAAAGGATTGCGGAAAGAGGATGAGAGTTGGGAAGACGATTGGTTGGACGGGACGGATAGCCTTTGAATGGACGCTGATCTTTGGTGGGGCACGACAATCAGATACTCGATTTTCAAAAACTGGGGGCGTGTATGCGTACCTGCCTGTCTCATGTGGTTGTGTTGCATCGTTCTCGAAATGGAAATTACATGCATCATATTTTAACAAAGATAGTAGGTTATACTTAAAGGATACAAATACATAGGAGTATACGTTCAAAAGTTTAAAATAGAACTGTAATCATTTTCAAGTATATGGTACAAAAATATATAAATAGTAGCCTCTATGCCACAATATAAAACATTTCCTAAAATGTAGATCAAGTAGAAAATAAAATTAAGACTAAAGGGCAAAGTGAGGCTAGGATTATGCGAGCGAGACGGTCGACTTTTTTCGGCATATAACTTGGGAGTGAACATGACCTTCACAATTAGAATGAGTCACCTCATTGCAACTATACCTAGGCATCTGTCGGACTGGGGAAGCATGTCGGGTCGTGAGCTTGGCTGCTTCCTTATTTCATCTTTTGGGGTACCTAGGCCTAGCCTGGCATAGCCATCGGGCCAACTTTTTCAGGTCCAAGCCTGGGAATTTTGGACTGAGCTTCGGGCAAGGCAATCCATTGCTAGGTATAATTGCAACGCACACGCGCCGTAGCATCGCACGGGCTTCTTTCCTAGTATTCATAATAACAAATAGTACATGGTAGAGATACACGAGCTGTCTCCAGCGATTACAAAATAAAGTCTAAAAGATACTAGCAAATCTTCGAGATCTTCAAACTCTTTCTTCTTCCAAGACATAATCTTGTACTTTTCTGAAGGCAGCCAAAGATAGATAACAAACCATAGACCTGTAAATACCAACGAAGGTTCTCCCATAATTTTAATTTGAGCCGCAATGCCAAGGCTGCGTGCACGCGCGCAACCATTAAAATAGTCAATCAACATCGGCAAGAGTACCAACACCAGTATGTCAGGGAATAAAAACCGATCTGCCTTGTCGACGTTGATGGAGAGCCGAGAATAGGAATCACCATTATCGAGGACGTAGCAACCGGGACAAGAACTGCGAGGATAATCCTCCTCGCGGCAACCATGAGAAAAGATCCAAGATCGATCCGGCGAAGTAAGATCTCGAACACCCATACCTAGATAATTGTAATCTTTCAGCACCACCATTGACGTCGGGAAGGAGATCTCGTCGTCGAACGAAAGGCCGAAGATCACTTATTGCAGTACAATGCCATCTCCATTGCGGGGAAACCAACAAGAAAACGGCGACCAAAAACCTAACATAGACTACCGAAAAGACTACTTTTATTGAAAACTCCACTCATAGATCGGGTTCCCCACTCCTCCCGACGCCGGCGAAGCCGGCCGGAGGAGGGGGAACCGATCTATGGAGGAGGCTGAGTAGGGGCGGCTAAGGCTTTTCTCAAGAGGCGGCGGCTACAGGGACGTACGAAAAAATATTAGCTTAAAATGCTCACTTTATGTATGCACAGAAGTCTAAATTCTGGATTAAACTGCAAATTTGATTCTGTACAAAAACTGCAAATTTGATGACCGGGTCCCACAAGGCAATGGTGATGTGTTTACAAACATTTCAAAATATTTGAAAGAAGGAAAGAATTGACATCCCCGTTTAAAAGTTGGGTCATTTTTATGAGATTTGGGCAACATTGATGAAAATTTTGAACTTTTAAAGAAAACTAAAAATCAAGTTATTTAGATTAAAAAAAACCGTCGGGCAATCCTAATAATTTTTGGGTACGGCTGGGTGCTAAATGACATACCATAGCCTATACCGTATTTGGGTGTAAAGTTCGAAATCAGATATCCTTACCCGTCGGATTCTTTCATACCAGATATGGTATCTCTAAAACATATTCGAAAACGTACACCCCTACATATGAGACTCTAACGATTCAAAGGTGCACCGAAGTGCACGTGTTTGGTTAAAATCCACGCGTTGCTCCTAGGATGGCTCGAGCGAAACCCTAGATGTCGCCCCAAAATTCGTCCCTCTCTCTCTCCCAACCTCTCACCACCACCAGAGGAAGCCGATGGCGAATCCCCACGATACGGACATCGGTCAGCGTGTCTAGATCTTCTGGCCTCCTCTTGTGGTGGCGACATCCAGCCGGAGCGTGGTGCTCGAACTTGGACGAAAGACGCGCGAGGTGGAGCAAGGTCTCTAGGGTGGCGGCATGATGATGGTGGTTGGGCGAACGCGGTTCCGAGGGCAGTCGACGTTCTCCCGATAGCAATGCTGAGGTTGCAGCCATGTGGCAGCGTGGTAGCCGACAGTGAGTCAAGCGGCACCGATCTAGCCACAATATGTTCGCTGTGACATCAGCCATTGGTGCTGCAGTAGTTGAACGCTTTGGGCGGCAGCCCTGGTCTTTCGACAACAACGGACATCGTCGCCGGGATGCAATAGTGTTCGGATCTTCGCTTTGGTGATGGTCCTAACCTCCGTGTATCGTGGTCGGTCTTGGTACGGGACGTAATCTTTTGAGACCGTGGAGTTTCAAGGCCAGCGGCGTTGTATGCCCCATCGACTTCCATATCGAGTTCGGTTTGACTCCGCATGTGCTACAAACGATGTCTTCGAGAAGGTGTGAAGTCATGCTGGCCTGGCCATGACTATGCATTGTGTTTCATGCGGAGATGTCAAGTCATGCCTGATCGAAGGTGCAATGCACCATATCTCTTCCAGCGTCATGCTTGTTGTTGCTCAATCGAAGGCAGCGCAATAGTGACTAGAGGTGCGGCGATATGGGACATTATCACCTTTCAGTTTCTCCTCCAGCGGCAGCTTGTCAGCGAGGAGTCGTTAGACGGGCATGTGATGAGGGTGTAAGCGTCTTCAACATCGAGTATGTGCACTCTAGTGAAAACACAAAATCTTTGATTAGGCTATGTTGACGCACTCCCAGGGACCGATCCAGCATACCTGTTGCCTGGGCACTTGCCCAGGCTTCAGTCTTGGATTCCTTGGTTAAAATTACATCTTGCCTTGATATTTTCTTTGAATTAGACTTCAGCTTTGTTGTGTGCCCAGGCTTCGCAAAAATCCTAGGTCCACCTTTGCGCACTCCTACGTCATGTCCATGTTGAAGGTAGTGGACCAAAGCTCGGTTTTTGGGATGAAAATCCTGATATCGACCTATGATTCGACTCGTCATCATCGAAGCACATGCCGATTTTTACTCTTGAAGGATTAGCCTAGGATTTATGTATTTTGTTTGGTTGTCCTTTCACCATAGGGTTAGTGATACCTGGTGGAGTTACTACCGCAAAGCATACGGCCCAGGGTTTTTTTTTATGTGAGTCGGACACGTTTGGCTGCTAGTTTTTGTATTAAGAATAAGAAAGGATGTGCGCATCAAGTGTCACACATGAAAATGCCCTAGCCCTTCATGTGTATACATTTTAAAATGAAAATAAACATTTTTTGGCATCACACAGTAACTTTTTTCTCTATCACATGACTGCAACTAAATTTTTGCGCAGAAATGTTTTAGGGCACACCAATGCTTGAATTCAGAAAATTGTAAAAGTATACGAAAGAACTCAAACATTTGCAAAAAAAGTGTGAATTTTCTTTTCGCTAAGGCCTCTCTGGACTGAAGGAAGATCATACAAATTTGTAATTGCAAGAAGTTTTTGTATGGGAACCCTTTAATCCATAGGATTGAGGTCATCTAATTTCTGTGGAATACGGTCCAAAGAGGCCCTTACCAGCAGGGAAGCACATGAGCCTGAAACCAGGTATCCGCTCTCCACAAAAGCCCACTTTTTTAGCTTGGTATTGGTACTTGACTTTGCACCGGTGCAAGAAAAATGGGCTGGGATTTCATATGAATTTCGTATGATTCCATTTGATCGGAGTTTTCCCTACATACATCGCTTTGAAACTCTAGGAATTAACTTGGAATTCAACAAAGCTCTCATAATTTCCTTTCTCAGACAACCGCTCCGGCTCCACCAAAGCTCTTCTAAGACTTCTCGTTTTAAGCCGGGGCACATGCGAGACGATCAGCTTGGAGTGGGTGAAAATGTATACCATCTTGAATGCCACATAAGTGGCATATCTAGATTGACATATTTTATAAACGTTATCTCTCCTTTCAAAATTATGCTTTCACGCCAGTATTTTGCCATCTTGACATATTTCATACACAGCTTAATTATGTCGTTGCATTGGTATCGTCCTTACATGGACATGAAAAGGACAGAGTCGTGGTTAACACGTAAAATCATTGTTTTCTGTAGCATGAGTTATGTAATCAGCTATTTTATTCAGAAAAATCAGCGTATGAATTTCCACAGAAATTATGCAACCAGATATTTCATTCACAAAATCAGTGCATAATTTCAGGCCAAGCGTGCAAATTCTCAAACATGGTCCTGCTATTTCCACGTAGTATGAAGCTTGAGCGAAGCGAAACATCAAAACATAAAGCATCGTGAAGTAGAAAAAACGATGAAGCGGCATGGCCTTGTTCCACATCGAAATAAGCAAGACATATACCAGCATGTATAAGACAAAGAATTGTTTACAAGTTGACATCTGAACTTGTAAGGAGTTCATTTATACAGTGAACATAAGTACATAACTTCAAAGACGAAATAAGAACAGTGTGATAACCGGAGCCACAAACCCACAGGCCGCAACATCACATAAAACGTGCACAATCAGAACAGAAACGAAGCTCTTTGTCATCTCTAGAAAGACCCCAGACACTAGCACCTTTCTGACATATTTCACCCATATGTCTCTCGATGTTTCGTGTCAGCAAAGGTATTTGGATCATGAACCAAAATGGTAGAGTGGCAACGAAGTCAACTATGAAACATGTGCCTAAATGACCAAAGGTAAACATAAAGTTACGTTCTCCACTGATACAAAAAGTGACGTCGCAAGGAGTATGGGGCCCTATGATTGATAGATAGTTGATAGGAGCGGAGATTTTTGGGTCCCAGCTCCAGTGATCCTGTTATTTTTTCTAGAAAATAAAATCCAAAACAATATTTACGAGATTCAAAAAAATGAAAAAAAAATCCGGATGTAGCCAAATGATGTATCCCACAAACGTGGAAAATATCAATTCACATATTTTGTTTCTGACCTACACAAAAATGAAAAAAGAGTGGATTTGAGCATGCATATTTTCAAATCTCCAACTTTTATCAGATTTTTTTTATTTTTTACATAGCCCACAATATAAAGAATTTCTCATTGCGATTTTGCATGCTTGTGGGATACATCATTTTCTATGTTCAGATTTTTTTGAACTTGTAAATATGGTTTTTGAATATTTTAGGGTGAAGGGATCACTAGATCGTGGGAGACAAAGACACTTTTCGAATTGATACCTACCACAGACTTATGTAGGGAGTTTTTTTTTTGCCACGCTTGTATGGCTGATAGATATGTATTTCTGTAGTGTGCTTAACTGACATCGAGAACTAAGCATGTGGAACGCCTTAACTTATGGGAGGAGATTTGTGGCTATAAACCATTCGAGCACTAAAAAATACTGCCAAGTTCTACAATGTACACAGTTTTATGCATGAAAGATTAACATGAATTAACTGTCCATGGAGAAACAATGGTGTACTGAACCTATGATGCACTTGCTACATTTGATAATTCCAATGGGAAACACAAAAGGATAGTTGATGATAAAACTGTAACTTAGCCATTCTAAAAATCAATTCCTAATAGACACATTTCAAATAATCAAGTCGAGCCAAATTTTATTAGTACCTTTGTTCTACAAATGGCAGTTAGCACGCGACTAAAATTTCCAATATGTATGACACTCGGAGTCCAGCCAGAGTTTGCATACTTCTAGTATGAAAGATATAGATGGATAGATGTAAAAGTAGATTATATAGGACATGGTGAATGCTTTGCAAGATGTAGCGGGCACACTGTAGTTTGACTATTGATCACACACATGACTAAATTACATGCATGCCATGATAAATACCTAAGATTCTCTCCGGGAAAAATGCCAATATGCAAACAGGTTCAAGAAATCATATACATTACCATGTAACCTCCGAGGTAAGAAAAATGCATATCCAGTTGGTGCGCTCCAGACATTCAGGAAAATATGATCCCTCGATTTCCGAAAGGTTGAGGATTGGGTGTGTCCTGGGAAACATGAAAATAGAAATGCACACTCCCTTCGCAGGCATTATCCTGATCAGGTTCAAAGGGACTTTCTCAGCCCATATCACAACAATCCAGGCCAAGGGCCCTTCAGATCGTTGAGAATACAGGCACCCCTGGTGCTACTTTCATCACTAACAATCCCATAATGATACGAAAAGAGGAATATAGCAAACATAGCACAACAGAGTTTTCTTTATTACAATCCATGACGACATAAGAAAAACTGAAGCTAAGCGACACCAGCTTTATTGAGGCAGATATCCTGCTTACCACCTCCTAACAAAGGATGGTAGAAGTGCTGTTGACAAACAGCCTAGCCATCAGATCTGCATCACCTGGAACAGATGCTGCCAAGGAGATCTGCACAAAGTTTGTATTTCTGAATTATGATAAAATACCAAAGATATACAAACACATGTGTATTCACATCCATACAGCATACAATCAAAATGTTATGTTACCTGACAAAAAATTCAAGTAAAAGTTGAATCTAACAGAAACAAAGGAATAAGTCACTTCAGTAGAATTACATTATTATGATATTAAAGTATTCCTGCATGTAGTTGGTACAATAATCAATGGATCATTCAACCAAATTAATCAGACTACTAAATGTACGCATCTGTACAGCCAATCCAACAAACTATTGGTTTACGACACTTTCTAATGGAAGTTAAAGCTTGTTCAATGCTGCAAAAGTTTCATATTGTGTGGACAGGAAATTAACCACATTTATGACATGGCAATTTAGAACTATGATCAAGCAGATTATGCAATGTAATTATGACCAACCTAATAAGGTAAAAAAGGAGTATCCATGGTTTAAAAATTAACTGGAGGAAAGAAAAACATATATGGCTCAAAGTCTCAAACTATGAATTGTGTTTTGTGATCCATGTTTAAGGATTACTGGTATGGTTTAATTCTTATTATCATGTATACTATTTCGAATAAAAAAGCTTCATGTGTGTTCTTTTACATGATAAAAAAACTAACTGACCTTATTTTTTAGCTAGGTAGCTTTCTGGAACATAGATTTCCCCTCCAGCTTCACCATGTTGTTCGCCACTAATTGTTTTCCTTGCAGCCATAAATTCAGCACTCATATCACTCATTCCTTGTCTCACAGCTTCCTCTACTGTCCCATAACCATGTTCATCAGCATACTTCCTTATATCCTCCGTGATTTTCATCGAACAAAATTTGGGACCACACATCGAGCAGAAATGTGCTACTTTGGCACCATCAGATGGTAATGTCTCATCATGGAAAGACATAGCAGTTACTGGATCCAGAGATAAAGCAAACTGGTCTAACCATCTAAACTCAAACCTTGCCTTGCTTAGTGCATCGTCCCATGCTTGTGCGTAGGGGTGACGCTTTGCCAAATCAGCAGCATGAGCAGCAATTTTATAGGATATAACACCTGTCTTCACATCATCACGGTTAGGCAACCCAAGGTGCTCCTTTGGTGTTACATAACAAAGAAGTGCAGTGCCAAGAGCCCCAATATTGGCAGCACCAATGGCTGAGGTGATGTGATCATAACCAGGTGCAATATCAGTTGTCAAAGGACCCAATGTATAGAAAGGTGCTTCATTGCACCACTCCAGCTGTTTCTGCATGTTTTCAGGAATTTTATGCATCGGAATATGCCCTGGACCTTCATTCATTACCTAGAAGTGAAGGAATATCAGCAAGACTATATTATATAGCAGATAGAAATACAGCTGCAAGTTCAACTACTGAGCAACTAGGGAAAATAAAAATGATTTATCATTCAGGGCACTTTGCAAATCAAGAGTTTGAAAAATCGATCTTTAATATTTTCTCACTTGTTGTTCTTCCGAGAACTAATTTCTAGGTAAGCATAAGCTACATTGCACTATTAATGAATATCATTGCATATACACTGTTCCAAATAAAAATGACAATGTGCACATTAGTCATGGGCGCAGAAAAGATCAGATGAAAACAGTTAATATCTGTCCTATTTAATATGGTGTCTTTTATGCTCAATGTGCAATCTGCCAACATGGCACATATTCAATTTTAGTGCAAAACAAAATGTTTTTTCTACTTATTACCAGTTACTTTAAATATTCACTTCAATTTCATGTTAACAATAATAACTTTCTGAACAGATAACATAGTTAATATCTTGTCCTTAGAATTTATATAAAAGTTTGATCGCAATAATCAAAGCTTATTCAGAACATCCTGTTACTGATCAATGGAATATGAAAAACACATACAACCATGATAGCATATATTCGAATATATTTGGTTAAACTTTACTCATGTTTATTCTTACCTGCACATCTTTCTCCCATGCTCGGCGTGTTAGCTCCCCTTGAGTCAGCAGTTCTGCAAACTGAGCACTGTCATTTGCATCATAAATAGAACCAGGCCTCAAACCATCACCAATTGATAATGCCACATCATACTGGTTGCATATGTCAAGAATGTCATCCCAATGCTCATAAGCAAAGTTCTCCTTGTGATACGTTAAGCACCACTTTGCATGGATTGATCCACCACGAGAAACAATGCCAGTCATTCTTTTTGCTGTAAGAGGAATATAACGGAGCAACACACCAGCATGGATGGTGAAATAATCAACACCCTGCTCAGCCTGTTCAATTAAAGTTTCTCTAAAGACTTCCCAGCTCAAATCTTCCGCAATACCATTAACCTTTTCAAGTGCTTGGTAAATAGGAACAGTCCCAATAGGAACTGAAGAGTTACGAATAATCCATTCACGGGTTTCATGGATATGGCGCCCTGTTGAAAGGTCCATGACGGTATCAGCTCCCCACATTGTGGCCCACTGGAGCTTGTGGACTTCCTCCTCAATGGAGCTCACAACAGCTGAATTTCCAATGTTTGCATTAATCTTTACCAGGAAATTTCTGCCAACAATCATGGGTTCCAATTCCAGGTGCCTCTTGTTGGAAGGAATAATAGCTCGTCCACGGGCGACCTCAGACCGGACAAATTCAGGAGTGAGGTTCTCACGTTTGGCACAGTACAACATCTCCTCTGTTATGATTCCCTGCTTAGCATAGTACATTTGCGTGTATCGAGGACTACCTAACTTCTCCCTCCTGTCAATCCATTCTTTCCTTATCTTTGGGAGTCCTGCAAGAATTGAATGAATAGTTACTACAAACAAACTGATATGTCTGGAATTTCAAGTTTGGGGCAACAAAACTGATTTGAATTATTCAGATGAACAAAAGAACTGTATTGCTATTCTGATGATATCTAACTGATGGAACTTCTATAGCAAATTTCCCAGGATACTAAATCATCTAACGTTACTGCTTTCTTGTAGAAGACTTTATACAATAGTATGCAAGATTAACTTAATTTTTTCCTGAACGACAATCCAAGACATCGACAACTATAACCATGTGCTCTGCCAACATTTCTGTCATTTTTTAACTGCATCTACCTTTATATTTACTACTATCAAAGTTAGAAGTGGAAATACATTCATCCATTCATCTCCCAACAATATATCTACAAAAGGGTTATGGGAAATGAAACACCTCCGCCCAAATGATGACGAAAACATGGAGAAAACCAACCCTGGTGACGATGACTTAATGTGGTAACTAGGGCGATATGATTATTGTGTCCTTAGAAAAACACCAGATTCAGTTAGTTAGACATCTAGTGAGATATCCGATATATGACCAGAAAAATGTGATAAGTCTACTTGGCCTCTTCAACTATTTTGCAAGTCTGAAATCAACCCTGAACTCCAAACTAAGTTACCACAAAGATTAAACCGTCTATTATTTGACTATAAAATTAACTTATTCCAACAAAGATTAGATCAAGGCACATGCAGTAAGCACAAGTGCATAGTTGCAAGAGAGCGTGCACAGCATCTATGTTTCTATGCAACAGCTGATCTAGATGTTAGGACTCACAGAGTAAAAGCAGTTTAAATGGGTTAAAATAAAAACATGACAAGAAAGATGAGGCCGGTGAGTTACCAATCCTTGGGCTTATGTTCTGGGGACCACTGGTGTCATACGTATCGAAGTGCCCACTATCTCCAGTCAAATGGATTCTCCGAAACGGAACCTTGAGGGAGTGACCTGATTCCTCGTGAACAATTTCACTGCAAATCACAACAATAGCAAACACAAGGTATAATCAGTATACTGGAACACAAACATGTTGGCAATCCAGATATAGCTGCTAGACGAAGTAAAAACAGGAAGCGTGCCTGGATTCCTTGGTGCTGCGTGGAAAGCATTCTTCAAACGCTGGGAGCGGCAGAAATTCTGGAGCGGCAGGATCAACCGTCTGTTTCTTCTGCCTAGGCTTTGCTGGCTCAGCTACTGACTGGTCAGTCACTGAAGCAGCCTTGGGCCTTGAAAGAGTGAGGCTAGCGTTCCTGTCCTGCGCATCTTGAGTGCGCGAAATACCACCGAAACCAGGCAGAAGTGCAGTTTTGGGGAACTTGATGGCGCCGCAGCTGTTGTTCATAGCCATCGTCGACGATGAGAAGGATGGTTGCAGCGCAGCCATTTCCTGTTTAAGGTACAGATTAGTGGTTGTAGATAAGAGCGTGCCTAGTTTATATCTGCAAATGAAAAAATGGTCTAGACGGAGTACTAGTTTTATTCTACGGTGTGTGGCAGCTATTGGCCTCCGTTTCAAAATAAGTGTCACAACTCACAAGTTTCTCTAGATATGGATTATGTAGACGCATTTAAAATATAGATATATCCTCATTTAGAAAAAAAAAACTGCTCGAACACTTATTTTGTAAGGGAGGTAGCCCTCCGGTTCATATTAATTGACTCTACTATGGATGTATCTAGACATATTTTAGTTCTAGATACATTCATATTGAAGTCAATTAATATGAATCGGAGTAGTACTTTTTATAACATTATTACAGGAGGCTGGCTGTTATCTGAACTTGTGGAGTCTGAAACATACAAGTCCTACTGTCAATCTGGTGTGCGTCTCTGCAACTACACACCGATCCCCACGTTTATACATGCATGAAAAAATCGTACTAGTCAATTGTGAGGTCCCAAATCCCCACTACGAAACTGGATTGATTGCATAAACTGGATTATAGCTGCACAACTGGCAACGAATGGATCCAATTCCCAGAAACAAGACATGACGCCTGCCCTTGAGCGGAGCAGCAAGCACGATCGGCTCGATCCGGCCATGAGAGAAAGGGAGGGCGCTTACCTTAGGCGAAACGGCGGATCCCGCGAGAGGCGGTGGGAAGGAGTGAGCGTAGCCGGCCGAGAGGGGATGGCAGTGGTGTGCACACCTGACGAGTGGATCGAGAGGGAGATTCTTTATAGGGGGAAGGCGATCGCGGCGCTGGGCCTGGGCCGGCGAGGGGAGGATAGAGCACGGGTGGCCACTCCTCGCCGCAGAAGAGGACAGCCGGCGCGTGTGGCCAAACGATGGGAAACCGACGGTAGTACCACTGTACCAGTGGCACCAGATATTTGTGGCTGCCCAGCCCAGATATTCCAGTGTGCACGTCCACCTCTCGACAAAAGGTGCTCCACGATTGATTGATGACACACACGTCCAGATACGCAAAATCGCACACAGAGACAGCCAGACAGTACAGACAGACCTCCAAGGGACGATGGCAACAACAGTGGCTGGCACCTGGCAGCAGATATTTCTGTCCGCAGAGCGCACAGACAGAGCAATCTTGGAGCAATGGCTGACGAGTGGGGTGCAGTCGCCGGCGGATCATCGCGCTAGGATAAGTGCATGTCTGCGACGAGGCGGGCGGCGGTCGAATGTAGGCAGCGGCCGGCCAGGGATCCATGCCATGGGCGGCGGGCAGCGGCGGCGGCGGTGCGAGACGACGAGGGGGGGCTGAGCGGCGGCGTCTCGTCAGACGGGGCTTCCTGGGCCGCTCGGCTGCTTGAGGCCTGGGCTGGTCGGATAGATGGACTGTCGCCGTTTCATAAGCTTTGTTGTAAGGTGGCCCAATACCTAGTGAAGCTACTGGTCTCGTCTGTCAGTAAGCAATTCCCTAAGCTGAAGTTCCTCTTTTCCCTAAAAAAAAGGAAACTGCTGGGCGTCCCCCGGGGATCTGATTCCCCAGCCCCCGGGTCCCTAGCCGTCGGATCAACCATTTTAACGGTTAGATTTCCATGTAGCAAAAAAACACCTCCGGCAGCAAAAAATCATCCCGGCAGCAAATGACTGAAGCAAAAAACGGTTCGTTCAGAAAAGAAAATAAAAAAGCTGGGCTCGTCGGAGACCTCGCCGGAAACCATGTAGCAAACATATTAGGCAGATATAGCAAAACCGCAAATAAATTGTAGCAAAGGGCCTGCTGAGCGTCCCCCGCCCCGATCCCCCGCCTCCCCGGCCGTATGCCCTCATGTAACGATCAGATCAAAAGTCAACTAGATAACTGCTCCCTACATCCTGGCTCCTCCGTGCATGGTGGCCGCGCATGGCGCCCGCGCTGCTATGATTCCTACCATGTGTACGTCGGTGTCCCTACTCCATGAGCCACGGCGGTCGCCGGAGAAACCAATCCCATCGCTGGCGAGCCCGTCGAGCCGTTGCGTGACAACCTGGCCGTGGCGCCGATGCAACAACCCTCCTCACCACTCTGGCTCCCCTATTCGTGCTCATCGGAGTAGCTCTTCCGACGGCGAAGGCCATCACCGGAGAACACGATGCGGCGGCGCTGGTGCATCAGCAACGACACCCATGATACATGGTAGCAGGGCCGATGTGCCTTTGTAGCAAGGTGAACGGCCGTTGGTAGCAGCACGGCCAGCTCCATGTAGCAATGCGGCCGCTGGCAGTAGCCCCGGCATCTCCATGTAGCAAGTCACGTCGCCCCTTGTAGCAAGGCCGGCCGCCCATTGTAGAAGTCCGGCAGCCGCCGACAGCAACACTGGCAGCTCCTTGTAGGAAGGCCCGATGGCCCTTGTAGCAAGGCTGGCCTTCCCTTACAGCAACCAATTTGGAGCAGCGTCGACAACCACGAATCCAGCCAGAGAAGATGGTGTGGGTACCAACGCCCTCCGCGCTATAGCAGATGCGGAGACCAGCGTTGGGCGCGCGGCGCGAGGAAACGGCGTTGGGCGTGCAGCGCGAACCATCGGCGAGCGGCGGCCTTGCTACAAATGGGCGGCGCGGCATAGTGCGGCGAGCTCGGGCCGAGCTTGAGGACGATGAGGCGGAGAAGGGCGGACGAGGGAAGGCGACGGGGGATGTGGAGGCGGCGGAGGACCATGATGCGCTTGGTGCAGTGTGCGGCGGAGGCAGCCACCAGCCATGGTCGTGTGCGATGAGTAGCATTGGGGATTTTTCTGTGGAGAAGAAGCACTCGGGAGAGGAGGGGGATAAGGTTTGACGAGGGCCCCACTTTGATAGGACGCGTGGCGAGCTGGGAAGCCGGGGGACGAGTCGCGTTCGATCCCCCGGGGGAACGGGAGCATTTTCCTAAAAAAAAGTGAAGCAAGGTCGACGCCCTGGTCTGGCCGGTGTCGCTGGCTGCATAGATCGCGCGTTTCTGCACCGTTATTATTGCCAGCTGGCGTCATTGACAATGTTCGTCGTACGAGACAACCTACTATATCGGCGATTCAACGAGGTTTGGTCCACCACATGTTTCTGCAAGCCTTCATTGGCTGAAATTTACAAATAATGGGTTGTCTCCCATAAGTGCTTTTCTTTAACGCCTTTAAGTTAGACGCAGAAAGTGTGAATCATGTATTATCAAAAAAAGAAGCATTAACATTATTACCAGGGACTTTGCGTCTACCCTTCTTACACTTACTCTTACTCTTTGGTTTAGGGAATATATGACCGCATCCAGGTGTAGAGGAATTTAGAGTGTCTTTCCCCACATCTATGGTCGCTCCCAAGAGTTTCAGCATGGATCTTCCAAGTGTGATTTGTCTTGTCCCTACACATTCAATAACGAGATAATCAGTGGATACCGTTCTTCCAAGAAGGGTTGTGAACACTCCTTCAGCTATTCCTTTAGGAATTATAACAGAGTTATCAGTAAGAGTTATTCCTTCTCCACCTTCAGTAAATCCCCAGAGTGTCAAAGATTCATAAATACTTTTAGGCATAAGGCAAAATTCAGTCATAATATCACAACGGGCATAATTTTTTTTACCATCAATAGCAACTTTAATAGTAGGGTCCCACATTGAAGGTTCAGAGTTTACTGG
This sequence comes from Lolium rigidum, assembly GCF_022539505.1. Lineage (NCBI taxonomy): Eukaryota > Viridiplantae > Streptophyta > Magnoliopsida > Poales > Poaceae > Lolium > Lolium rigidum. The sequence goes on from NC_061510.1 coordinate 324,574,312, forward strand.
AACATAATCAAAATGCTCACATCCGACTATACCCTTCTTTTAAGCAAGATATATCTGTCTCAATAGTGTTTAATCTATTACAAATACTAACAAGAGATGAATCAAAATTATTAGCTGAGCTAGATGATGCAACCAATTTTTTTATGGCATTAAAAGCTTGATCCCCATCGCAATGACGGAAATCTCCTCCCACTACAGCGTCCAAGGCATATCTATAGCGAAGAATAAGCCCAAAATAAAAGTTACTAAGAAGAAGGCTTAGAGTCATTTTAGGTTCAGTTTTACCATAAGAATTAAAAATTCTAGACCAAGCTTCCTTAAAACTCTCCTCATCCCCTTGTTTAAAAGTAAAGACCAATTTCTCAGGCGACAGAGTAACAAGTATAGGACTAGACATGATAACAAACTAAATACAAGTAACTAATTTTTTTGTGTTTTTGATATAGGAAGGCAAACAAGACGGAAAGTAAAGTAAAGCAAGTAACTAATTTTTTTTGGGTTTTTTATATAAAGAAATCAAAATAAACAGAAAATAAAATAAAGTAAAGCAAGACAATAACAAAGTAAAGAGATTGGATGTGAGAGACTCCCCTTGTAGCGTGTCTTGATCTCCCCGGCAACGGCGCCAGAAAAAGTGCTTGATAACACGTGAAGCACACGTCCGTTGGGAACCCCAAGAGGAAGGTGTGATGCGTACAGCAGGAAATTTTCCCTCAGTAAAAAACCAAGGTTATCGAACCAGTAGAAGATGAAGGCCACGTGAAGGTTGTTGGTGGAAGAGTGTAGTGCGGCGCAACACCAGGGATTCCGGCACCAACGTGGAACCTGCACAACACAATCAAAATACTTTGCCCCAACTTAACAGTGAGGTTGTCAATCTCACCGGCTTGCTGTAAACAAAGGATTAAACGTATGGTGTGGAGAATGGTGTTTGCTTGTGAAGAACAACAGAGAACAGAGTTTGCAGTTGATTGTATTTCAGATGTAAAAGAATGGACCGGGGTCCACAGTTCACTAGTGGTGTCACTCCAATATGTTGAAATATTGGGCCCACTTTTAGTGGCCCAAATTAGATTTCAGTTTTTCCTATAAATCTCAAAGCCCACTTAGTGGCAGCCTTGTGAGTTTGAGCCCAAGTTGGTGGCAGCTCACTAGGGAGTGGCAAGAGGTGGGAAGTTTAGTCCCACATGGAAAGTTGGGAGGAAGTTAGACCACCTTATAAGGTGGGTTGTTCCACCACTAGTAAGTGAGTGAGAATAGGAGTGCTACACGCGCGCGCTCCTCCTCCTCCTCGCTCGCTCGTCTCGTCTCGACTCGACTCGACACGTCACGACGTGCGCCGCGCTCGTGGTAAGTGGATTGAGCCTCGAGCCGAGACTTTCCTTACTTTTTGCAGCTCAGGAAAACGAACAGAGTCCTAGACGGACGCGTCGCAGTTAGTCGGTTCGGGTCGCTCCCGGATCGTGGGCTATCTGTAACCGACTCGAAACGTTCGACGTGGGCGTGGCCCACGTTGCCTAGGGTTTCCCGAGCCTATATAATCTCCTGCCCGGCTACCGCAGAAATACATCTAATACACGAGTTAGGGTTTCCACCTCTCTCTGCTTGCGCCGCCATCGTAGCCTACTCCATCCCGCGAGCCGACGTGCATCGGCGAACGGGAGAGCAGGTCTCCGGAACCGCTCGTCCTTGCGATCCTGTACGGGAGAGGGCGAATTAGGTTTTTGGGAAGCGCTCTGCGCGACTGCTCAAGCTCTTCATCACGGGTCGCCTTCCGTTCAAGTCGGGCGGTGCTGCCTACCATTGTCTTCAACGCCGTCTACTTCGACCCGTCGTCAACAACGTTGTCATCAACAACGTTACTGCTGTGACATCATCTGCTACACCTCCACCGCCACCACCACCAGATCGGTACGTGCGACATATCTCGATCTGTTTAGCGATGGATGCTTTACCGTTTGCGTTGCTGCTACTCATGTTGATTAATGCATCTAGTATGTTTGAGTTTCACATGTTAGTAGTTGCTGTCATCATGTTTTATATTCTGGAATTAATCATGGAAATTGTGCCTAATTATCCAACAATCCAAAAACCTAATTGTAGGCAATTTCCCGAGTTAACAATGGCTGGTTTTTCCGATGCACCGAGGCCGGATAAGTTTACCGGTGTGCACTTTAAGAGGTGGCGGTATAAGGCCATGCTCCGCTTACTCATCCGAAAGTGTTCGAAGTTACCGATGGTTTACCCGAAGGAACTATATCTCGACCAAGATCGAACAAGTTCAAGGAAAACAATACTCTCTTCGTCGGATGCGTTCTAAGTATTCTTGCTGATCGTCCGTGTGATGTGTACATGCACTTAACGGATGGTAAAGAGCTCTGGGATGCACCGAATGCTAAGTTCGGTGCAACCGATGCGAGCGATGAACTGTACATCATGGAGAGCTTCCATGACATCAGGATGGTTAACAACCGTTCTGTAGTCGAACAAGCTCATGAGATACAGTGCATTGCGAAAGAGCTCGAACTTCTTAAGTGTGCCTTACCTGACAAGTTTTTGGCTGGATGCATCATTGCTAAGTTGCCCCCTTCATGGAGGAACTTTGCCACAACCCTCAAACACAAGAGACGAGGAGATATCGGTTGAAAATCTGATAGCGTCTCTTGATGTTGAGGAGAAAGCACGGGCTAAGGATAATACCGAGAAAGGAGAGGGTCGATCTAACGCCAACATGGTGCGTAAGAAACCCTACAAGCAAGAACAAAGGGAATAACAAGCCCTCCTTCAATAAGCCTATGAAGACTACAACCTTCAAGAAGAAGAAGATGATAAACAAAGCAGATCCGAGCTGCTTTACCTGTGGAGAGGCTGGCCACTTTTCTAAGGACTGTCCGCAGAGGGCGGACCGCAAGAAAAAGGGGAGGCAAGTCAACACGGTGACCGCTAGCAATGCCGATGGGTACGGTAATCTCTTTACTCGTTCTTTCGGTATTTCAATCTCCATGTTGGTGGATTGATACAGGTGCTAATGTTCATGCGTGTGCCGACATATCCATGTTCACTTCTTACCAGTGTCGCCCGGGATTCTTCCGTCTTGATGGGGAATGGGTCACATGCTTCGTTCGTGGTGTTGGCACGGTAGATCCGAAGTTCACTTCGGGAAGATCGTGCAGCGAGGAACGTGCAGCATGTCCCTACTATGAACAAGAATCTCGTTAGCGGCTCCCTTCTATGCGAGAGATGGGTTTAAGGTTGTTTTAGAGTCGAATAAAGTAGTTGTTTCCAAGTTTGGACAATTTATTGGTAAAGGCTATGAGTGCGGAGGCTTGTTCCGCTTTTCGCTTCTGATTTCAGTAATAAGTCTGTGAACCATATTTGTGGCAATGTTAGTGATGATACCAGTGTTTGGCATTCTCGTTTATGTCACATTAATTTTGGTTTAATGTCTCGGCTATCCAGTTTAAGTTTAATTCCGAAATTCACCATTGCCAAAGGTTCTAAGTGCCATAGTTGTGTGCAATCAAAGCAACCTCGGAAGCCCCATAAGGCGGCCGAGGAGAGAAACTTGGCACCTCTAGAACTCATACATTCTCGATCTATGCGAGATGAATGGTGTGTTGACAAAAGGTGGAAAGAGATATTTCATGACATTGATTGATGATGCGACTAGATTTTGCTATGTTTATTTGTTGCGAACTAAAGATGAAGCGTTAGACTACTTTAAAATTTATAAGGCCGAAGTTGAAAATCAACTAGAGAGAAAGATCAAGCGTCTTAGGTCGGATCGTGGTGGTGAATATTTTCCTAAAATCTTTGATGAATTCTGTGAGAAACATGGCATTATTCATGAGAGGACGCCTCCTTATTCACCCCAATCAAATGGGGTTGCCGAGAGGAAAAACCGCACGCTGACTGACTTGGTGAATTCCATGTTAGCCACTGCTGGTTTATCTAAGGCATGGTGGGGGAGGCTTTATTGACTTCATGTCATGTCCTGAATAGAGTTCCTAACAAGAATAAAGATAAAACCCCTTACGAGGAGTGGGCTGGGAGAAAACCATCACTTTCGTATTTGCGCACATGGGGATGTTTGGCGAAAGTCAATATTCCAATTAATAAGAAGCGCAAACTTGGACCAAAGACAGTGAATTGTATCTTTCTAGGTTATGCTCCTCGGAGTGTAGGATATAGATTTTTAGTAGTTCAATCCGAGGTACCTGATATGCATGTTGATACTATTATGGAATCTCGTGATGCAACATTTTTTGAGAATATGTTTCCTATGAAAGATATGCATAGCATTGCTAGAATTTCTACTGAGATAATTCCTGAGTCTAGTACATCAAATGAGTATTTTGAACAATCACTTGAGAATGTTACTGAGAAGGATGACAATGAAGCTCCTAAACAGAGCAAGAGACGAAGGATTGAAAAATCCTTTGGAGATGATTTCATTGTGTACCTTGTGGATGATACTCCCACGTCCATTGCAGAGGCATATGCATCTCCGGATGCGATGATCGGAAAGAAGCTGTCCATAATGAGATGGACTCGATTCTTTCTAATGGAACTTGGGAGTTGTCGAACGACCCCATGGATGCAAGCCAGTAGGCTGCAAATGGGTGTTCAAGAAGAAGCTAAGACCTGATGGTACTATTGAAAAGTAAAAGGCACGGCTTGTAGCGAAAGGCTACACACAGAGAGAAGGCGAAGATTACTTCGACACCTATTCAACTGTCGCTAGACTTACCACCATTCGAGTACTACTATCCATGGCTGCCTCCTATGGTCTTATCGTTCATCAAATGGACGTAAAGACAGCTTTTCTTAATGGAGAGTTGGAAGAGGAAATCTATATGGATCAGCCTCGATGGGTTTGTAGTAAAAGGTGAAGAAAGAAAGGTGTGCAAGTTGCTGAAATCTTTATATGGCCTAAAACAAGCACCTAAGCAATGGCATGAGAAGTTTGACGGAACTTTAACTTCGTAGGCTTTGTTGTCAATGAGGCCGACAAGTGCGTTTACTATCGCCATGGTGGGGGCGAAGGTGTTATACTATGTTTGTATGTGGATGATATTCTGATCTTTGGTACAAACATGAAAGTAATACACGAGGTCAAGTCTTTCTTGTCAAAGAGCTTTGATATGAAAGATCTGGGAGAAGCTGATGTGATTCTGAACATCAAGCTGATTAAGAATGAGAGTGGGATTACTCTAACGCAATCCCATTATGTTGAGAAGATCTTGAGCCGGTTCGGCTATATTGATAGCAAGCCTTCTTCAACACCTTATGATCCCAGTGTGACACTACGCAAGAACCGAAGGATTGCCATAGATCAATTGAGATACTCTCAGATCGTTGGCTCACTCATGTACTTAGCGAGCGCGACTAGACCCGACATCTCTTTCGCTGTTAGCAAGTTGAGTAGGTTCATGTCAAACCCGGGTACTGATCATTGGCATGCACTTGATAGGGTCATGCGCTACCTATGTGGTACAATGAGTTATGGGATTCACTATTCAGGGCACCCAGCTGTGCTTGAAGGATATAGTGATTCGAATTGGATCTCGGATGTAGCTGATCCGTACGCCACAAGTGGGTATGTATTTACCTTTGGAGGTGGCGCAGATGTCATGGAGATCTTGTAAGCAAACCATATTGACGAGGTCAACTATGGAAGCAGAACTTATCGCTTTAGATACAACCACCGTTGAATCGGAATGGTTGCGTGAGCTCTTGATGGACTTGCCCGTGGTTGAAAAACCCGTTCCGGCAATCCTTTTGAATTGTGACAATCAAACCGTAATTGTCAAAGTGAACAATTCTAAGGATAACGCGAAGTCATCAAGACACGTCAAGAGACGTTTGAAGTCTGTCGAGAAATTGCGAAACTCCGGAGTAATAACCGTTACATATATTCAAACAGTACAAAAACCCGGCAGATCCCTTTACAAAGGGACTATCACGTAATGTGATAGAAAGTGCATCGAGGGAGATGGGTTTGAGACCCGTTGATGTTACGCCATAGTGGTAACCCAACCTTTGTGATCGGAGATCCCGTGAATTAGGACCCGGGAAGAACAAACTAGTGGTTTAATTGAGGAGAGTATTATGTAACCCTCTCTATGTGAAGATGCACAACTCTCAATTGCTGTAAGGCAGGTTGGCAACAAGCCTTAATGTGTTTATGTTGGCTATTTTAGCAAAGATGTCTGTCCTACAGAGCATTCTTGAAATAACACACCTATATGAGTCCGATTGTTAAACGTCGCAATCTATGAGATTTGGGTGATCTCTAGTAAACTCATGAAGAGACCACGAAGTATGACGCATATGCTTCACCCGCGGGGTAGGCTACCGGCAGCCATGTACCGGTAATGACTTTGAGTGAAACCCCGTTCACGCAAAACTTGCAATTCAAGGCTTAGTCCATTGTTCAAGTGTGAATGGATGTAGCTTAAGGTTCTAGGCGGAAGTTCAACTTAACGGCCTCCGCCGAAACACCGGTATATAAACAAGCAACGAGTATTGGTAAATCTCTAAATGGGATTTGAGATCCGGTGGGGGATTGTTGAAATATTGGGCCCACTTTTAGTGGCCCAAATTAGATTTCAGTTTTTCCTATAAATCTCAAAGCCCACTTAGTGGCAGCCTTGTGAGTTTGAGCCCAAGTTGGTGGCAGCTCACTAGGGAGTGGCAAGAGGTGGGAAGTTTAGTCCCACATGGAAAGTTGGGAGGAAGTTAGACCACCTTATAAGGTGGGTTGCTCCACCACTAGTAAGTGAGTGAGAATAGGAGTGCTACACGCGCGCGCTCCTCCTCCTCCTCGCTCGCTCGTCTCGTCTCGACTCGACACGACACGTCACGACGCGCGCCGCGCTCATGGTGAGTGGATTGAGCCTCGAGCCGAGACTTTCCTTACTTTTTGCAGCTCAGGAAAACGAACAGAGTCCTAGATGGACGCGTCGCAGTTAGTCGGTTCGGGTCGCTCCCGGATCGTGGGCTATCTGTAACCGACTCGAAACGTTCGTGCGACGTGGGCGTGGCCCACGTTGCCTAGGGTTTCCCGAGCCTATATAATCTCCCGCCCGGCTACCGCAGAAATACATCTAATACACGAGTTAGGGTTTCCACCTCTCTCGCTTGCGCCGCCATCGTAGCCTACTCCATCCCGCGAGCCGACGTGCATCGGTGAACGGGAGAGCAGAGTCTCCGGAACCGCTCGTCCTTGCGATCCTGTACGGGAGAGGGCGAATTAGGTTTTTGGGAAGCGCTCCGCGCGACCGCTCAAGCTCTTCATCACGGGTCGCCTTCCGTCCAAGTCGGGCGGTGCTGCCTACCGTCGTCTTCAACGCCGTCTACTTCGACCCGTCGTCCCCGTCGTCAACAACGTTGTCATCAACAACGTTACCGCTCGTGACATCATCTGCTACACCTCCACCGCCACCACCACCGGATCGGTACGTGCGACATATCTCGATCTCGTTTAGCGATGGATGCTTTACCGTTTGCGTTGCTGCTACTCATGTTGATTAATGCATCTAGTATGTTTGAGTTTCACATGTTAGTAGTTGCTGTCATCATGTTTTATATTCTGGAATTAATCATGGAAATTGTGCCTAATTATCCAACACAATAAGAAATAGCATGTTGGGTGAACAAATTACAGTTGGACAATTGACAAATAGAGATGCACATACATATCATGATGACTACTATGAGATTTAATCAGGGCATTACGACAAAGTACATAGACCGCTATCCAGCATGCATCTATGACTAAAAAGTCCACCTTCGGGTTAGCATTCGCACCCCTTCCAAGACATTAAGTTGCAAACAACAGACAATTGCATTAAGTATGGTGCGTAATGTAATCAACACAAATATCCTTAGACAAAGCATCGATGTTTTATCCCTAGTGGCAACAACACATCCACAACCTTAGATTCAATGGAGGCATGAACCCACTATCGAGCATAAATACTCCCTCTTGGAGTCACAAGTATCAACTTGGCCATAGCCTCTACTAGCAACGGAGAGCATGCAAGAACATAAACAACACATATATGATAGATTGATAATCAACTTGATATAGTATTCAATATTCATCGGATCCCAACAAACACAACATGTAGATGATCTTGATCATGATAGGCAGCTCACAAGATCTAAACATGATAGCACAAGAGGAGAAGACAACCATCTAGCTACTGCTATGGACCCATAGTCCAAGGATGAACTACTCACACATCAATCCGGAGGCGGGCATGGTGATGTAGAGCCCTCCGGTGATGATTCCCCTCTCCGGCAGGGTGCCGGAGGCGATCTCCTGAATCCCCCCGAGATGGGATTGGCGGCGGCGACGTCTCTGGAACTTTTTCCGTATCGTGGCTCTCGGTAATAGGGTTTTCGCGACGGAGAGTTTAAGTAGGCGGAAGGGCAGAGTCGGGGGGCGCTCGAGGGGCCCACATCATAGGGCGGCGCGGGCCCCTCCTTAGCTGCGCCGCCTTGTGGTGTCGCCTCCTCGTGGCCCCACTTCGTATCTCCTTCGGTCTTCTGGAAGCTCCGTGGAAAAATAAGACCCTGGGCGTTCGTTTCGTCCAATTCCGAGAATATTTCCTGTGTAGGATTTCTGAAACCAAAAACAACACAAAACAGGAACTGGCGCTTCGGCATCTCGTTAATAGGTTAGTGCCGGAAAATGCATATAAATGATGTAAAGTGTGTATAAAACATGTGAGTATTATCATAAAACTAGCATGGAACATAAGAAATTATAGATACGTTTGATACGTATCATCAGGTAATTAACCATGTAACTTAGTGACAAAGTAAGTTTAAATGAATTCCGCAGTACCAGGTGCCAAATAATCGCTTTATGATAATGGATGGATAGGTAGGCTAGTCCATGATAGAACATGCATCTTCCTTTCTCTCTAGTTCACAATGACCTAGTGAATCACAAGCGACGATGGTTAAACTCCCATTTTAGAGGCGGGAGGTTATCCTCGGTTATTTGCCATGCTTCTCTAGTTCATAAATAGCCTCCATGGGGTGTGTAATTATTCACTCCCGCTTGAATTCAACTCGAGGGGAGAGGGCTAGAGATCTAAGACCAAGGCCAGGAGAGCTATAGTGATTGATCCGTGAAGTTAATGAAAAATCTGAACAACATAGGGCGAGAGGTGTGTCTAGAGGCGACAATTGGGAAGTTTGCGATGACCCGAGTGTTCTCCTCTCCGGCAGGTTGAATCCCTCTTAGGACGCTCTCTCCACATAGGACCAAGTTTCAAAAAACATCACTGTGTCGGTTAATTATCTTTTAGAGTAAGCCGATCTTCGCTATAAGGCCAATGCACACAATCTCTATTAGCCATGGAATTTTTTCTCCAGTTGACGGCGTTGGGTCGTTTTGAAATGAGTTTTTCTGGGTAATGGGGAAATGGTGCAATGATGTTGCGTGAGAACGGAAAAAAATCTGACGCCTAGCACGTCCCTTATTAGAGAGAAGGGAAAAAACACTTGTGTGTTGAATATTTTCCATAAGACCATATGGTTGGGTTTCTCCTAAACAAAATTACGTGCAATATGAAATTCATTTGATTCAATCGTATAGTCTAGAAGGTATTACTGAAAGTTTCTCCTTTACACTGGAATGTTTTTTTTTCTTCATCTAAAAATATTTCGATCCAAAGAGCCAACGGGGCCGAAAATGGTGACCAGAAACTAGAGAGCCAATAAGGAAGCTCAGGCCAACCGAGACCGTGGAGCGATACCAGCAGACTGCACATGGATAACGGATCAGGCCGAATTATTTTACGACTAGTTTGAGTGCTGAAACTTCTAAGTCTAGCTGTAGGCCTGTAGCAAAAGTTTTCGGCAAAAAGAAAAGCTGTAGCAAATGCGAGGAATTCACAAGTGGAGGTGACACTGTAATTGGAAAAGTGGACGCTACGGTGGGAGTAGCTAGTAGCAAAAGTGCAGGCTGAACGGCCGAATGTCACCCGACACGGCTCGGTCGTCGTAGGATTGTTACCAGCACTACACTATTACGCGTAGCAATCAGTCCCGGGTGGGCAAAGTTGCATACAACCATACAGTATCCGGATCAGCTTCAGCACTTTGCAAACCCTTTTTTTGGCGCCGTTTTCAGCTTGTCTAAAGGGGGCAAAGTCAATACTTTAAAAGAAAGACCCGCCGTGATGTAACAACAAATAAACCAATCGATTTGTGCTAGTAGTTTTTTATACTCCCTCCATCGTGTTCTATAATAGATACATTACAATTTTGACAAATCTCAGACAACTTCCATAGAACGGATGAAGTACGTGATTTTTCCGGTTTATCATATTAGTGTTCAGCTCTGTTTTGTGTGATCACAAAGTCACCAGGTGTGCCGTCGCAGGGGGTTGTGCATGTCGTTTATTGACGTGAGGTGCTGAGGCGGTTGCATTGTGCAGATGAGCTTGGAGGTCGACTACATTGTCATGCTACCATCTTGCAGCTTCTTGAACTTAATTTTTGGCTGGCGGGTTCCAGGCGAAAGCCATGCACGGACTTTGGTTGGTGCCGACATCGGCGACCCATGTGGGTGTTGTTCTCCTTCTTGTTTACGCAGTTGTGGTGTTTCAAATCCGACTTACACGAGTGGTTGGAAGATCCTAGGTGAAAACCTAACCTTCGTCGGAGCGGGAACCGATGACAGACACATCACTACCTTGTTCGAGGTGTCACCTTGAAGTTCTGGGCCCTCGTGGTGCGACGGGTTCCCAACGAACGAGCAACATGGCTCTGTGGTTGGGGGAGGCAGACGCCCCGGCATTGGCGGAGCCAGAGAGTTTATGTGTAGTCAATTGAATACACAAGCGACTCCAGACAGTGGTGGTACATCGAAGCAGCAGGCGCAGTCTCCTATGCAGGGTCGGTCCTATGGGGGCATCATCCTGGCAATACACTGTTTTTGGGAGGCGTCCTGGTGCTGCTTGTGTGGCGAGGTGGTCGATCCGACTCGTTCGTCTTTGGGCATGTGAAGGTCGAACATGCTTCTATGTCAGGGAGGCGGCCCCCGATTTGGTGTAACATTCAAGGTCTGCATGTGGTCGACTGGGTACCGAAAGCTACGGAATGGCTGGATCATGCTGCCTTGCGGATCATGCTGGGTGGCGTAAGTCGGGTTGACAAATCTTAAGGCAGAGAGTGTGTGTTAATTATGTTTGGTGGCGAATGTAAATTGCGAGTATTCGATTTCAATCATAAACCAGGTAATATGTAGTTTATATGGTTTTTGAGCCTGGTTTCTCTTATACCCATGTCTCTTTTCTATCGGATGGCACATACGGCCACCTTTACCCCCCTCCCCCCCCCCCCCCCCCCCCAAAAAAAAAGTTATTTTCGCTGCGATATTTTTTTGGTTATCGGGGCGTGCGACATTGCAGCTCGTGTGTGATTTTGTTGTCGAGTGGTGTAAGTCGAGGCAGCGTCCCCGGAGCTGGAGGTATGTGTTTGTTGCGTTTGGTGGCTGGGTTATGTGGATGATGAGTCTCCTTGCATATATGCTTTTTCGTGTCGTTTTTTTTATAAACCGGGCATTATACGTTTGTATGGTTTTAGATCAGTTTTCCTTGTAAACTGATTCTCTCTGCTATCTAACGAATGACGGATACAATCGTCTTTACCTAAAAGAATCACCATTTTATTTGAGTCATGTTATATTCCAAGTGACATTTTTTGGGTTATTAGAGATTAGTCTTCAGATGTGATTTTGATCACAGTCCAACTGTTGAGGAATTTTGGGTGCTTTATTCGAGAAAGTAACTAATAATTCATTTATTATGTTCTTCTAAACCTTATGTACATCTGTCACAAACATTCTAGTGTGTCAAAACATTACAGGTTGAGAACATGAACAAACGAAGGAAATCATCTTCTCCTAAATCCTCATAATCTAACTGATCAAAAACGGGCGGTGACCGGATGGAACGCGATCACAAGCTGTCGATCCCGGCGTCCGGCCGTAGCAGGTCGTACTTGGCCCAGACGGCGTCGAGCGGGCATGGCCGGCCGGCGTCTAGCCGGTCCCACGGCTTTCCCTTCCCGCTCCAGTGCAGCAGGCTGACGGGGCCGGCGTGCAGGCCGCGGCAGAGGCCGCGGTAGTTGTCCCCGCCGAGGCCGTGCTGGTTCCAGCGGTGCTCGACCGCGGCGATCCGGCCGGCGAACACGAGCAGGAAGGGCGGCAGCGAGCCGAGGTCGTAGATGCGCACCCGCTTCTGCAGCTGCATCCAGCCCTCGATCTGCGCCGTGTAGCCGGCCCGGCGCCAGCGGGGCAGGTCGAGCACCATGACGCCCGTGTTGAAGTAGCATGCGCGCCGCCCGCGGAAGGTGGAGGAGAGCGCCGGGCTGGCCCAGAACCCCGGGGTGAAGTAGGACGTGAAGTTGGCCCCGCAGTACTCGGGCGCGGCGACCGCGGTACCGTCTGGGAGAGGCGTGGCGGCGAGGGAGGCGACGTCGTCGGTGAGGATGACGTCGGAGTCGAGGTAGACCACGCGGCGCACGCAGGGCGGGAGCGTGGTGGCCAGGTAGGAGCGCGCGTAGTTGAGCGGGCGGTCGAGCGCGCCGCGGATGGACGCGGAGATGAGCCCCGCCACGCGCGACTCGTCGAACGGGTATACGCGGAAGGTGAGAGATGGGAAGGAGCCCCGCACGGCGGCCGCGAGCTCGGCGGTGGTGCTGGATGGTGGGCCGGCGGCGGCGAGGAAGTGGAAGTGGACGGACTCCGGGCAGGAGGCGTGGCGCAGGACGGAGAGCACCGCGGCCATGGTGCCCCGCAGGTAGGACGCGTCGAGCGTCATGGCCACGTGCACGGCCGCGTTGGGCGAGCACGCCGCGTCCGCGCCGGTGGTGGGCGGCAGCGGGGGAGGGCACCGTGCCGCGCCGCCCGCGGAGTTGGTGAAGTGAGGGGCCTCGCGGAACCTTGGCACGGCGGCCGTGGCCGCGCCGGCGCAGAGGAGGAGCGAGAGCGCGACGAGGAGGAGCGTGGAGGAGCGCGACATGTTTTAATTTAGGAAGTGGGTGTGTGCGGCTGCGCGTTGTTTGTGTGCGCGCGCTGGCCGGGGGTTTTATACGTGGGGTGGGGGCGCGTGGTGCGTGCGGAAAACGGGAGGATGCGTCAAATTTGGGTCAGAGGCTTGGAGGAGGGCTGCGACTGAGGAAACCGTGTTTGAACGTGTAACGTGCGCGCCTAACTGAGTTGCAGTAGTAAACCAGATGTCGGCGAGAAGTCTGTAGAACGCTCTTACCGTGCAACGGTGGGCGCGTCCAGAGGCAAAATCGGCCTCCTCTCTTCGGTTCTCTACTTCAATATCGAATTTAAATTTATGCATTTCAATATATGGTGACGGCTTTGCATTTCACTATAATGTGGCATCTTTTAGATCATCTCCACCGGCATCCCCAATAGAGCTCCCAATAGCTCTATTGAGAGAAATCGTCCTCGACGCTAACCAAAAATCGGCGGCATGTTTTGGAGTCCCATAAAAACGGCAGCACTCCCGAAAGGATCCTTATGTTAAGGGCTTCGATTGGGGCGCCAACACCAAATTTCTACTCAAAAGATGCTAGCCGACCACCGGATGAAGGGTGTCGGTGTGGAAAGTGGAAACAGCATCCCCAAATAGAGGATGCTGTGTCGACGTCCCTGTCGGCACCTATTTGGGGGGCACCGGTGGAGATGCTCTTAGTGGATAGCTTTGTACTCCCTCCGACCCGAAAAACTGTTCGCACGGGTAATTTTACGAAAATGCCCCCGCAGTTTTTCACTTGAAAAAATCAGTTCGTCAACGCCCCATCCCGTCCGCCTCCCATTCCCCATTTCACCCGCCGCCGGCGCCAGGCCGTCTCCGCTTGATTCCACCCACCACCTTCGCCGCGCGACCACCGCCTAGAGCTACTGCATCCTTCCCTGTACATCTCATGGCCTGGAAGCTTGGCTACGCAGCCCCTCCACAAACCCTAGCCGAGGCTCAGTCAAGGCTCTGTTTTTCGATCCAATTTTGATTCTTTTGGACGGCGGCTACACAAATCCTCGACAGCCTCGAGGGATGGGTCTTCACCGGCGCCGAGGTGGTGCGCCTGGCGCCGCCCCTCTATCCTCGCCGGGATCCGGCGCGCAATGGGGGCGAGGGGGAGGGCTACGCGCAACACCATGGCTCGAGGCGGGACGCCATAGTGCGCCACGGATGATCCAGGTTAGTGCGCTTGTTCCTCGATCCTTTCAGTTTTCGATTGCTTGCTTCACGGCAGCTACCCATCCTGTACGTTGTGTGTCTGACGAGGACAGCCGAGGCGCTTCATAAGAGGTGGTCATGGAGATGGGAGGGAGATAGCACAGGAGATAGAAGAGGGCTAGAACTGGTCCGAGGCGGAACCGTGGCTCCTCCGCGCTTGGGGGCGGCAGCGACGAGGACAGCCAAGGTGCTTCGGTTCTCCGGCGGATCCTGCCTCCTCCGCTCTGGATCCCTCCACCGGCGCGGCCTTTCTCCGCCGCTCCGATACTCGCCCTGCTCGAGCCATCGATCGGCGAGCTGGACGAGGTCGCCCACGAGGCATGCCTGGGCAAGGGAAGGGGAGCGGCCTGCCGGCGGGAGCCCTCCGTGGGAAAGGGAGGAGCAGCGGACGACAGCGGCACGGACTCCCTCTCTCCGGTGAGCTGCGGACAGCAGCGGCGCGTGGTCCGCCCGACGAGGAAGACGGGACCTTTGATTTGGACCAAATTTCAAAACTATCTTGACTGGAGAGGGGGTTTTTGTAAAACGTTATTATAACTGTGCCCCGCCCACTTTTTCGGGTCGGAGGGAGTACATGTTTCCTGGAAAAAAATTCTTGTTCACAAGTAAGTGAGTCAGACTTTTACTTTTAGATTTGTATGCATCTAATATATGTACACATTAAAGGAGAGTGGCCAAATTACTCCCGAGCTACATGTAGCTCATTTTTGAAAACAATTGAAAAAGGCATTTTAAAGTTTTTAAAAAATCAGAACAAAAAATCTTGATGTAGACAATAATGAGATCTACTATTGTGCACAAAATCAGTCCTCAATTCGTTATATTTTGGTCTCAACAAAAATAACCCATCTTGATTTCATCATTGGTGAATAGTAATGAACAGTACGCTATAATCTAGATTTTGTTATTTTGTGAGATTTTTTCATTTTTATTGAGGAAAAAATACATTGTATTTTGATCTGAAAATTTACACATTGATAGATTCCAACATTCTCTACATCTATGTATTTTTGTTCAAAATTTTCTGGAACTATGAAATCAAACTTTTTGAAGTTTTTGAGAGAAAAAAGAAACCGGGCAACTTGTAGCCCGGGCTACAAAAGAGGTTTTTGCACATTAAAGGGCATATGTAGAGTCTGGATATTTTACCACCAGTGTGCACAATAGTTATTCTCAATGTTGGAAAAGGCGACGCCTAGGAGACACTTAATCACACTTAAGCACTAGACGATAGACAAACGCCTCGCCTACGGCATAAACGGAAATTTAGGCAAGGCAACCATGAAATTGTCTTCTCCAAGAAGAAATCGTGCCTTATTTCACTATCGAGACATATGGACCATATTTTAATGGTAGTTGATAGTAATTTACTCATTAACATGATCTAGATTAATGTGTATTCACACATGATAACCTATTTACACGCTTGATGATTCAAACTATATGCGCGCCTAGGTTACGCCTAGGATGCTTAAGCACCCCCTAGGAACTAGGCGAATGCCACTCGCCTCGCCTACGCCTAGTGCTTTTTCCAACCTTGGTTATTCTATACCCGCCATCTATCTTTGCAACCATAAATGATTTTTATGTCACATAATTTTTATCTTACTTCAGAAGTGGAATTAAACATGAGAAGAAATAGCCATGGCAAACATAAAAAAACATTACATGACGTACACAAATGTGACGTAAAATACATTTTTTGGTGTTGTTTACACTGTAACGACTAATATAATGCATTTTTATGTCAAGTTTTTTTATTGCGAGCCAATATAAACGTAATTATTTGTATAAAAACATAATTTTATAAATTTACCATCATAATATTATGTTGGCTACAAAATAACTTTTCTGCATCCTAGGAGTCAAATAGTGTTTCTATATATAGGTATATGTGTATTTAGATAAATTTAGCACAGCTGCATGCAAGCACCAATACTTTGGGCGGATGCAAAAAAGATTCACTCGGTCTGCGGAAAAAAAGTGTTCGGGTTCGGCTTGCCTGATAGGAACCTGTCGTGTTTAGCTTGCCCGATAAGGGTCTGTCGGGTTATCTTTCCCGGTACATTTTTAGACTGATATGTCGTACAGACTGGTCCACTGAGTTTTGACCAGTCGGGTTAGCCTAGTCCAACAACTACTAATCGGGAATGACTACCCGGACGGTGTATTATTTTTGAAAAAGTTCAGAATCGAGTCTTATTTTTATATTAATAAAAAGAAAAGTATTACTTATTAAAAAATCGCCATGATGGTGTCACATTCCAGACAGCAACCTCGTAGTTACATGATGATCCTCCCGTGGTTTGAGTAGAACTACAACCCTACACTTTACCCTACTCTCCGAAAAAACAGATTTACCGGATACACTTCATCATGGGAAGCAGAATCTGAACACAATCCTGAAACGCCATGCATGTGCACGAAGAAAGAAAAGATAGTCCCAATAACACATTGTTTTCCGGTGCTTCTTATTCCAAACTTGTGACAAGATATGGGGGGAAATGCTCTGAATAAGACACATAGGACTAGTAACAAGAAAAGCAAGAAGACGACCTCTACATAGCATGACTGAAACTTCTCCGTGTCCATGGAGATACAAATAGTCCATCGAGAGGAGTATATATGAGGCGTACAAAAGGACACTCCGAAAAGGAGAAGATTGGTTTTAATAATGGAACCATGTTAGCTGTTTGGTAAGAAAGCCCCATTGAAAGGCTCTAAAATACACAAAAAAGGCAAAAAAAAAAAATCCTACGATATTAGGCATAAATTTGTTTGGTGAAAGACATGAAAACTGTTATGAATGGATAAGAAAGGGATCATGTTGTACAAGAGGGATATGCAAAGGGAGAAACCGATGTGGTTGCTGATATAGGCATCCCAATGAACCTGCCGAAGATGGTACCCGGAGTTTTACTGAAGGCCCACGACCCGAAGATTATAAAGCCCGGAAGTCCAGTTAGGAGAGAGTTTCGAAAGATAGAATTGTATTAGGAATATTGACTTGTAACTACTACGGGACGGACTCAGATTGCCTCCCAAACTCTGTAACTTGTGTATCACGATACCCTCGGCTTCGCCTCCTATATAAGGGGGAGTCGAGGGACGAAGAGAGGATCGATTTCATTGTCAACACAACCCTAGTTTTATAATAATCGAGCACTTTTCCGGCTGAAACCCTCGAGATCTACTTGCCCCCTACTTTCAACTAAACCCTAGTCTACAATCCGTAGGCATTGACAAGTTAATCCCTTGTCAATTGGCGCCGTTTGTGGGAATTAGAGGCGACAAGGAGCTGATCTCGATGGCACGTTCAAGATCGTCGACTTCTTCGGTAGCAAGCAACGCGATGGATAGAGGTAAACGGATCGAAACTGATCTAGTCGATTTTTTTCCTCACCCGCCCTCCCGTTTGGATGCATATGCGTATCTGGAGGAGCCTATGGAGATGACGTTCGGAAGGTTCCACTTCCGCGTCGAGAAAGAAGGATCGTATCGTCTCGAGGTTCCGACTTCGTCGGGATTGTCGGCGGTCGATTCCGATTTTTCGGACTCGTCATCATCGTTCAAGACAGGCGATGAGGATATTTCGCCGCCACACTTCATCAAAACTACGGCAAGCGAAAAGCTCGCCAAGATCTTCGGCGACATGTCCTTCGAGTCGTCTGCGGACTCCGATATAAGCAGCGACTCGGACAGTCCGCAGACGACTCGGACAGCATCGACAGCTTCAGCTTCATCGATAGATCCACTATTGTTGGAGAGGTCTTCGCCGATCTATATGACGGTGTCACCAATCCCGACAAAGATCAAAACTCAAAATACCACCAAATCTATGCAATCGGAGATACAAGCCGACCACAGGAGGAGACATCAGAGAACTTCGATAACGCGGGAAATCCGTACGTCGATCCCACTGATCTTACGCGAGGTTTGGGAACCAAATATGTCGGACCTGGAACACGAGAGATGGTGCAATTTCTGCAGGCAGTGTGGGATAGAGTTGCAAGAGCTATTGATGGCACAAAGCCAATGACTGTAACTGCGACAGCTGAAGAGTTACAAGCATATCAATATAGACTCGCCCGTGCCAGACGTGAGCTCGAAAAACCGAAAATTGAGCTGGATAGGAGGCAAGCCGCGGCTTCTGCGTCAAGCAAGCGAAGAGCGGAGTTGAGCCGACAATCAGGTACTTCGGGCGACAGTCATTGAGCAGCTCGAAATAGGGCAAGATCTCGGTTGCAAAATATACCTGAGGCTGAAAGGGAGAACCTAGTTCCAAACCTCGACATGTCCTTTATGTCGATTGACACGAGGGGGAATATTATTCCCAAAACACCAGAAGCAGGATACATGGCGACACAAGCTTTCATCCTAGCATCCAGGCCACATCCTGGAGATCCAAGACAAGCGTTGTATAACATGGCCATGGCAGGAGTTGGATCCATGGGAACAGCGTTCGCAAATACGCCTCCCGAAGGATCTGCAAGATAAAATAGTCCACGACCTACTGCAGCGGTGCAAGATCCCGCGAGAACGAGTGGGGCAAAAGACGCAGCGACTCAAGCAAGGGTGGACAGAGCGCGACAGGACATAAGGGAACGTCGGCACTCACCAGAGGTTGATGAAGAAGATATGTGCGGGCTCCCGTGCTTTACGAGACGAGTCCGAAAAACTCGAGTTCCGTCAGGGTTTAAGCTACCCGATAATTACAAAAAATTCGATGGCTTGCAAGATCCTAAGGACTGGCTAGTTGATTATCTCGAGACGGTAAAGCTGATAGGTGGAACTAGAGCAACAGCCATGCAGAGCATTCAAGTACACCTGAGTGGAGCCGCACGATCATGGATAAAGATGCTGCCTCCTGGATCTATCGACAGCTGGGAAAGTTTCAAGGATATATTCGTGAAAAATTTCCGATCCACGTGCAAGAAACATGCATCATTGGAGCAGTTGAGGGCTTGCAGGCAGAAATACGACGAATCAATGAGAACGTATATCCAGAGGTGGAACATCATCAAAAACTCGGCAGAGAATATATCTGACGAGAGAGCGATAGATGCATTTGTGGCTGGTATTCGATGGAGGGACTTTGTCGAGGCTTTGGGAAGAACCAACCCAAAGACAATAGCAGCACTCATGGAGATAGCGAATCGGTGGGAAGATGGAGAAGATGTTGTTCACAACAAGCGGCACAGGTCGCCTGAGGAGGACCGCAGCCGAAACTTTCAAAATAGGCGACGATTTCCTCGACAGTTTTCAGATTATGATGCTCCTGGCCCAATATCGGCTGGATTTCGAGGAAACAGCGGAGGAAGCAATCGAGATGACTATCAAAAAAGTGGCGAGCAGCGTAGCGACTACAAGGACGGCTCCCGTCCCAGTAGACAAAATAATGGACCAAGGTTCCAGAGGCCGTATGTCTCACCCGAGGACCTCTTAAACGGACCATGCCAAATGCACTTCTACCTCGACAACAATGGAAAGAGGCAGTCAGGGAATTTGCAGAAGGACTGTCAAACTTTTCTAGCACTGCATAGATTTGCAGGGCATACCAACACGCAGGCAATGAACAGAAACCCCCAGGGGCCAAGGAGTGAGATCCACCTTCCACCTCCACCCGTAATTACGGATGCAAATCGACATCATTTACAAATAGCGGAGGCTCCAAACCCACCTCCTTATATGGACACCAATGGCGCGGTCTCGATGATTCAGAAAGCCAAGCCATCTAATAGAGCTCAGAAAGTAATTTCGCGACAAGTGTTCATGGCAGAAAAGATGCCTCCACCAACAATTGAGTACCTGAATTGGTCGGGACAAGACATTGGCTTCACCATAGCGGACCACCCGCATCAAGTTACTCGACCAGGGCAATCAGCACTGATTTTACCAGCGGTGATCGCAGAATTCGACGTTTCACGAGTATTCATAGATGGAGGCAGCAGTTTAAACCTTATGTACGCGGATACATTGAGGAAAATGAACATATCCCTGGCGAACCTAAAACCAACTGACACACTTTCCATGGTATCACACCGCATAAGCCGAGTTATCCGCCGGGGAAAATCAATCTCGATGTTCGGCTTTGGAACCCGAGAGAATTACAGGATAGAAAGGCCGGAGTTCGAAGTTGTGGATTTCCCGTCGCAAGTATCACGTTTTGTTGGGACGACCAGCCTATGCCAGTGTTTATGGCGGTACCACACTACACATACCCGTTATGGAGGCTCCCTGGACCTAAGGGACCGATCACGGTAAAAGGCGCTTCGCGCTAGCTGATAAGTGCGACAAGGATTTTCATCGACTGTCAGAGACCTTCGGGATGCAAGCAGAGTATATGGCGTCAAGGTTAACAACCGACTATGATGTGTTGCCAGATGTAGGGAGGCCACTCAAGGAGCCAACCTTTGACACTACCAAAGATTCTAAGGAGGTACATATTCACCCGACAGATCCCAAGAAAACGATATCCATTGCAGCAAACATGGACCTCGCATAGGAAAGCGCGCTCGTCGAGTTCCTCCGTGAGCACTGGGAAATCTTCGCATGGTGTCCAGCTGACTGCCAGGAGTACCCAGGGAACTTGCCGAGCACTACCTCAACTTGGATCCAATGGTGAGGCCAATTAATCAACCTTTTCGGTGTTTTTCGGAACCAAACCGCAAAGCTATGCTGTCAGAAATCAATCGACTCAGAGAGGTTGGCTTTATCAAAGAGTTACATACAGAGGCCACGTGGGTAGCTAACCCAGTACTGGTCCCGAAGAAAAACACGAAGGTCCTTCGCATGTGCGTCGACTTCACGTGTCTCAATAAAACATTGTCCAAAGGATCACTTTCCCCTCCCAAGGATCGATAAATTATCGACTCCAGGGCAGGTTGTGAACGTCTTTCCTTCCTGGACGCATATTCTGGTTATAACCATATCAGATTAAAAGAAGACGACGAGGTCAAAACAACTTTTATAACACCTTATGGCGTTTTCGGCTATAGAACAATGCCCTTTGGATTGAAAAACGCGGGAGCAACATACCAGTGGATGATGCAGAAGTGTCTCGCCACACAGATTGGCAAGAACGTACAAGTGTATATCGACGATGTCGTCATAACAACAAAGAAGGGGTCAACTTTGATCGAGGATCTGAAGGAAACTTTCGACAACCTTGACAAGTTCTGCCTCAACCTGAACCCGACAAAGTGCTCTTTTGGCGTTCCTGCAGGAGAACTTCTCGAGTTCCTGGTTTCAGCAAGAGGAATCGAGGCCAATCCAGAGAAAATCCAAGCCATCGTGACAATGCGGAAGCCAACAAAGTTGAAGGAAATACAACAGCTGACTGGGCGAGTCGTAGCTTTAAGCAGATTCGTCGCCAGGCTAGGAGAAAAGGCGTCGTTTTACGCTTTGATCAAACAAAGAGAGAAGTTCCAGTGGAACGAAGAAGCAGACAGAGCTTTCGAGGACCTTAAGCGCACAATCTCGACACCGCCAATCTTGGTGGCGCCTAAGGAGAAGGAGCCTCTCCTGTTATACATCGCAGCCACGCCTCAGGTGGTCAGCACAGTCCTTGTGGTCGAAAGAGAAGGAAAACTCCACGGAGTGCAGCGGCCAGTAAACTTCGTCAGCGAAGATTTATCACGCTCAAAACAGCGGTACCCGCAGTACCAGAAGTTAGCATATGGAGTGTTTACAACCGCAAGAAAACTGTGACGCTATTTTTCGGCGCATCCGATAATAGTGGTCAATGAGGCGCCTTGATAACGCGTGAAGCACACGTCCTTTGGGAACCCCAAGAGGAAGGTGTGATGCGTACAGCAGCAAGTTTTCCCTCAATAAGAAACCAAGGTTATCAAACCAGTAGGAGATGAAGGCCACGTGAAGGTTGTTGGTGGAGGAGTGTAGTGCGGCGCAACACCAGGGATTCCGGCGCCAACGTGGAACCTGCACAACACAATCAAAATACTCTGCCCCAACTTAACAGTGAGGTTGTCAATCTCACCGGCTTGCTGTAAACAAAGGATTAAACGTATGGTATGGAGAATGATGTTTGCTTGTGAAGAACAACAGAAAACAGAGATTGCAGTAGATTGTATTTCAGATGTAAAAGAATGGACCGGGGTCCACAGTTCACTAGTGGTGTCTCTCCAATAAGATAAATAGCATGTTGAGTGAAAAATTACAGTTGGGCAATTGAAAAATAGAGAGGGCATAACAATGCACATACATATCATGATGACTAATATGAGATTTACTTAGGGCATTACGACAAATAACATAGACCGCTATCCAGCATGCATCTATGCCTAAAAAGTCCACCTTCGGGTTAGCATCCGCACCCCTTCCACTATTAAGTTGCAAACAACAGACAATTGCATTAAGTATGGTGCGTAATGTAATCAACACAAATATCCTTAGACAAAGCATTGATGTTTTATCCCTAGTGGCAACAACACATCCATAACCTTAGAACTTTCTGTCACTCGTCCCAGCATTTAATGGAGGCATGAACCCACTATCGAGCATAAATACTCCCTCTTGCAGTTACAAGTATCAACTTGGCCAGAGCCTCTACTAGCAACGGAGAGCATGCAAGATCATAAACAACACATATATGATAGATCAATAATCAACTTGACATAGTATTCATATTCATCGGATCCCAACAAACACAACATGTAGCATTACAAATAGACGATCTTGATCATGATAGGCAGCTCACAAGATCTAAACATGATAGCACAAGAGGAGAAGACAACCATCTAGCTACTGCTATGGACCCATAGTCCAAGGATGAACTACTCACGCATCAATCCGGAGGCGGGCATGATGATTTAGAGTCCTCCGGTGATAATTCCCCTCTTCGGCAGGGTGCCGGAGGCGATCTCCTGAATCCCTCGAGATGGGATTGGCGGCGACGGCATCACAGTATGTTTTCTCGTATCGTGGCTCTCGGTACTAGGGTTTTCGCGACGGAGAGAATAAATAGGCGAAGGGGCAGAGTCGGAGGGCGCCCTAGGGTGTGTGGCCACCTTGGCCCCTCTCCGTCTCTCCTTCGGTGTTCTGGAAAGCTCCGTGGAAAATAAGACCGTGGGCTTTTGTTTCGTCCAATTCCGAGAATATTTCATGTGTAAGATTTCTGAAACCAAAAATAGTAGAAAGTAGGAACTGGCGCTTCGGCATCTTGTTAATAGGTTAGTGCCGGAAAATGCATCAAAATGATATAAAGTGTATATAAAACATGTGAGTATTGTCATAAAACTAGCTTGGAACATAAGAAATTATAGATACGTTTGAGACGTATCAAGCATCCCCAAGCTTAGTTCCTACTCGCCCTCGAGTAGGTAAACGATAACAAGGATAATTTCGAAGTGACATGCTACTATCATAATCTTGATCAATACTATTGTAAAGCATATGAGATGAATGAAGTGATTCAAAGCAATGGTAAAGATAATGACTAAACAACTGATCATATAGCAAAGACTTTTCATGAATAGTACTTTCAAGACAAGCATCAATAAGTCTTGCATAGGAGTTAACTCATAAAGAAATAGATTCTTAGTAGAAAGTTTTGAAGCAACACAAAGGAAGATATAAGTTTCAGCAGTTGCTTTCAACTTCAACATGTTTATCTCATGGATAATTGTGAACACAAAGTAATATGATGAATGCAAATAAGCAAGTATGTAAGAATCAATGCACACAGTTGACACAAGTGTTTGCTTCTAAGATAGAAAGAAGTAGGTAAACTGACTCAACATAAAGTAAAAGAAAGGCCCCTTCGCAGAGGGAAGCAGAGATTACTCTTGTGCTAGAGCTTTTTTATTTTGGAAACATAGAAACAATTTTGTCAACGGTAGTAATAATTCATATGTGTTATGCATAAGACATCCTATAAGTTGCAAGCCTCATGCATCGAATACCAATAGTGCTCGCACCTTATCCTAATTAGCTCGGATTTCCATGGATTATCATTGCATTACATATGTTTCAACCAAGTGTCACAAAGGGGTACCTCTATGTCGCCTGTACAAAGGTCCAAGGAGATAGATCACGTTTGATTTCTCGTTTTTGATAGATCTCAACTTAAGGACATCCGTACTGGGACAACATAGACAACAGATAATGGACTCCTCTTTAATGCTTAAGCATTCAACAACAAATAATATTCTCATAAGAGATTGAGGATTAATGTCCAAACTGAAACTTCCACCACGATACATGGCTTTAGTTGGCGGCCCAATGTTCTTCTCTAACAATATGCATACTCAAACAATTTAATCATGATAAATCACCCTTACTTCAGACAAGACGAACATGCATAGCAACACACATGATATTCAACAAAGGTGTAATAGTTGATGGCGTCCCCAGAAACATGGTTACCGCTCAACAAGCAACTTATAAGAAATAAGATACATAAGCAATATATTCAATACCACAATAGTTTTTTAAGCTATTTTCCCATGAGCTATGTATTGCAAAGACAAGGAATGAAATTTTAAAGGTAGCACACAAGCAATTTACTTTGGAATGGCAGAGAAATACCACATAGTAGGTAGTTATGGTGGACACAAATGGCATAGGTTTTGGCTCAAGGTTTTGGATGCATGAGAAGCATTCCCTCTCAGGACTAGGCTTTGGCTATCAAGGTTGTTTGAAGCAAACACAAGTATGAACCGGTACAGCAAAACTTACATAAGAACATATTGCAAGCATTATAAGACTCAACACTGTCTCCTTGTTGTTCAAACACTTTTATCAGAAAATATCTAGACTTTTAGAGAGACCAATCATGCAAACCAAATTTCAACAAGCTCTACATTAATTCTCCACTAATAGGTTCAATCTACATGATGCAAGAGCTTAAACATGATCTATTTGAGAACTCAAAACAATTGCCAAGTATCAAATTATTCAAGACAATATGCCAATTACCACATGGAGCATTTTCTGTTTCCAACCAAATAGCAATGAACGAAGCAGTTTTCAACCTTCGCCATGAACATTAAAAGTAAAGCTAAGAACACCAGTGTTCATATGAAACGGCGGAGCGTGTCTTTCTCCCACACAAAGAATGCTAGGATCTGAATTTATTCAAACAAAAACAAAAATAAAAGCATACATACGCTCCAAGTAAAACACATAAGATGTGACGGAATAAAAATATAGTTTCACTAGAGGTGACCTGATAAGTTGTCGATGAAGAAGGGGATGCCTTGGGCATCCCCAAGCTTAGATGCTTGAGTCTTCTTGAAATATGCAGGGATGAACCAGGCGAGCATCCCCAAGCTTAGACTTTTCACTCTTCTTGATCATATTGTATCATCCTCCTCTCTTGACCCTTGAAAACTTCCTCCACACCAAACTCAAAACAAACTCATTAGAGGGTTAGTGAATAATCACTCACATGTTCAGAGAGGACACAATCATTCCTAACACTTCTGGACATTACCCAAAGCTACTGAAAGTTAATGGAACAAAGAAATCCATCCAACACAGTAAAAGAGGCAATGTGAAATAAAAGGCAGTATCTGTCAAAACAGAACAGTCCGTAAAGACGAATTTTTTAGAGGCACTTAACGTGCTCAGATGAAGAAGCTCAAATTGAATGAAAGTTGCGTACATATCGGAGGATTGCTCATGAATTTTTGCAGATTTTTCTGAGTTACCTACAGAGAGATCTACTCAAATTCGTGACAGCTAGAAATCTGTTTCTGCGCAGAAATCCAAATCTAGTATCAACCTTACTATCAAAGACTTTACTTGGCACAACAATGCAATAAAGTAAAGATAAGGAGAGGTTGCTACAGTAGTAACAACTTCCAAGACACAAATATAAAACAAAAATTGCAGAAATAAAATAATGGGTTGTCTCCCATAAGCGCTTTCTTTAATGCCTTTCAGCTAGGCGCAGAAAGTGTAACTCAAGTATTGTCAAGAGATGAAGCATCAACATCTTAATTTTCCTTAAAAACACAACTTGTCACAATAGGTATCTTAGATGCTCCATTATCTAAATTTCCCATAGTGTTGCTAAGGGCTTTATCAATTTTAGGCTTATAATAATTCTTTGGCTTAGGCACCTTAGAGACATACATGAACTTTTGCTCCTTACCCACATAAGCTTTCTCCTTAAACTTAAGAGAAGAAAAAGTGGAACCCAATGTTCCCATAGATTTTTCAAGTTCACCAATCCTATAGGTTTGATTATCATGGATAGCACAAGTTTCTAAGACAACAATTCTTTCATCAATTCCTCCTAGAGATTTGTCAAGTTTATCAGTATTATCAAGTAATATTTCCAATTTAGTTTCAACACTTGGAAGATTTTTCTCTATGGCCTCCAACTTTTTCATGACATCCTCAAGAGAGATTTCAATTTTAGCTTCATTAACAGGTGGTATTCCAACTAGACTCTCAATAATGCAACTAGCTTCTAAAGCAGGAGTGCCTAGGAAATTACCTCCCGCAAGAGTATCAAGAACATACCTATTCCAGCTAGAGATACCAACATAAAAGTTCCTAAGGAGGATAATAGTGGAGTGTTTCTTAATGCACCTATGATGAGCATCACTAATTCTATACCAAGCATCTTTAAAACTCTCTCCCCCTTGTTGCTTAAACGAACGAACTTCAACTTCAGGATTACTCATTTTAGCAATAGCAAAAATAAACTAAGCAAACTAAATTAAATAAAGTAAAACTACTAACTAATTTTTTTGTGTTTTTGATATAAAGAAAGCAAACAAAACAGAAAATAAAATAAAGTAAAGCAAGACAATAAACAAAGTAAAGAGATTGGATGTGAGAGCCTCCCCTTGCAGCGTGTCTTGATCTCCCCGGCAACGGCGCCAGAAAAAGAGCTTGATAACGCGTGAAGCACACGTCCGTTGGGAACCTGTTATCACCAGATTTTGGCTAAATCAGGAGATGGGCCGCGATCAAGATGGGCTTGGAGATTACATATAGAAGAAATACGTGAATCGGCCTCGTATGCAACGTTTGGGCTAGTTTGCCCTTGTATCATGTAACATATTAGATTACGTGTCGGTTAGGAGTTGGAGTTTTACCCGTGCACGGTTAGGTGCACGCCTGAATTAGAAAGTCCGCCTGGACTATAAATATGTATCTAGGGTTTATGAAATAAACAACAACCAACGTTCAACACAAAAAATCTCGGCGCATCGCCAACTCCTTCGTCTCGAGGGTTTCTCCGGTAGCACCATGCTGCCTAGATCGCATCTTGCGATCTAGGCAAAGACAAGCCTATCTCGTTGTTCATGCGTTGCTCGTGCCGAAGCCTTTTTGATGGCGAGCAACGTAGTTATCTTAGATGTGTTAGGGTTAGCATTGTTCTTCGTATCATATGTCGTCGTAGTGCAACCCTTATACATCTAGCCGCCCTTACACCTATCTTAGGTGTAAGGGCGGCACCCCGCTTGATCATAGTTTAGTAGATCCGATCCGTTACGGTTGCTCCTTGCTCTGCAAGGATTAGTTTAATATCTGCAATAGTTAGGCCCTACAAAGGGTTGGAGGATCCAGCGGCGTGTAGGGTGTAGTTTGCTAGCCCTAGACAGGATGTTCCGGGGATCAACGACGTGTTGGTTTTTAGGCCCTGTCTAGGATCGGCTTACGGTCACCGTGCGCGAGCGCGAGGCCCAATCGTGAGTAGGATGATCCGATTATGCGGTGAAAACCCTAAATCGTCGTAGATCTCATTAGCTTTATCTTGATCAAGCAGGACCACCATATATTCGGACACCTTGTACGAATCATGGGTGGATCGGCTCTTTGAGCCGATTCACAGGATAACCTGAGAGCCGATCGAGGCTCGTATTTAACGTTTACGTGTATGCCATGCAGGAAACTAAGCGAGGCATCATCCAACACCTTCCTGACCAGGTATAGGTCAGGTGGCACGCCCTTGCGATAGCATCGGACGTGTGACCAGGAGGCTTTGCGGGCCGTCGCTCTGAGGGACCGGGGCCAGCCGCAGCCCTAGTTGTTCCCGGCTCTACCGTGCTGCCGGCCGCTGCCCGCCGGTGGGTTTCTAACCGCAACACATTCTGGCACGCCCGGTGGGACAATCTTCGACATCCACCGCATCGCCATCTACATCCGAGATGGCGGAAAGCACTCCGGTCAAGTACGAGGATCTGACTGACGAGCTCAAGAAGAAGCATGACGAGGTCAAGGCAGTCCTCGAAGCCGAACTCATCGGCTCTTTCCACAGAGCCCGCTCCCATGGCATCAGGTGGAAGGGGTTCTCACATGAAAGTGCGCTCCGAGCCCGTCCAACGTTGCCATGCGCATTGGCAGCACCGAGAGTACCGATTTCACCGGCGTCCACCGTTAACATGGTGGAGCGCACTTACCTTGGAGGGTGCCAGCCAAGATCCCCACTCGACATCAACATGGTAGGACCTGGGCACCACTCTGGCAAAGATGGAGACGAGGGCAGCTGCTCCCGTAGCAAAGACACACAGGAAGCCGCTCCACGCGATCGGCTCCGCCAAGACGGCAAGCGCTACGTCACAGAGGGAGAAGTGAAGAACATAAGATATCAGCGACCTCTCTCTGATCACCTCCTCAACAAGTATGTGAGTCAGTATGACCAACGCCGACGATACAACGACGATGATGAAGAAGATCGTCTGGCTAGGGAAGCCAGAAGACATCGTCGGCATGATCACGACGGGGAGCGATACGAGCGCCACGCCAAGGAAAAGTCGAGGGAGCAAGACGATGTGGATAGGCACTGGGACTGCCCCTTCTTCAGACACTGCTGGGATTCAGGAATGAGCCGATTGCCAACAATCGGCAATCGCCCGAATGCAAACAGAAGAAGAAGGATGCAGCTAACGTGTCTGTGTTCAAACGTCTAGGGCCTCTCCCGCCTCGGAACAAGCATGCTGAGTCCGCTCGGGTGGAAGATCTCGAGGAACTAGAGGACGATGATGAGGAAGATAAGTATCATCGGCCAAGGTGGTGTCCTGATGGGCTCAGCCGTTCCCAGAAGCGAAGGGTTCAGCGTCTGCGTGGGTTGGAGGAAGCTGAAAGATTATACCTGCACACGTTGAGGAAGGCACGGCCTGATCTCGGCCGCCAAAATTCAGCGAACCCCGGACGAAGAAGGTCGGCCACAAAGAAAAGAGTGGCGCCCCAAGCAAAGGAAAGACGATGATGAGACATCGGCTGGCACAAACATGGTCTTCATCCTTCCAACAGAGTTTAGCGCTCCAAGATTATATGAAGCACCTGTGGCACAATTGGACTGCGGCCCACGGCCGGTCATCTTTGAGAAGCCACGAGAAAGGAGTTACAGGCATCTAAAGGCCCTGTACTTGCGAGGATACATCAATGGGAAGCCTGTCAACAAGATGTTGGTAGACACCGGAGCGGCAGTCAACATTATGCCATACTCCATGCTACGTCGGTTGGGACGCTCTAGCTCAGATCTGATCAAGACCAATGTGACACTGAGCGATTTCAACGGCCAAGCATCTGACGCACAAGGTGTTTTGAATGTGGATCTGACCGTAGGAAGGAAAACCGTCCCTACGACGTTCTTTATTGTCGACAGCAAGAGTACCTATGCTGTCCTACTAGGGAGAGATTGGATCCACGCCAACTGTTGCATTCCATCCACGATGCACCAATGCCTAATACAGTGGGATGGAGATGAAGTAGAAGTCGTCCACGCAGATGATTCAGTCGAGATTTCAACAGCTGGCATGGACGTTTGGGAGACATCGGGCCAAGAGCCACTCTCAGGCATCAATTTGGACGACTGCGAGCACATAGACGTGACAAAGAACGGGGTTAGGTTGGTTTTATCCACCGGACTGACCGTGTAACAGGAGCAAATCAATGAGCAAACGTAGCGAGGCTGATCCTTGTGATCGGCCCCAAAAATTTATGGAGGAACATTACAAAACCTTCATCGAGCAAGCAACGTGGAGGCCGATTCCAGCAATCGGCCAAAATTATCCTCACCGTCCATTCTGCCTGGGTTCAACATTTGATCCAACATGGAATACCTAAAGAGCCGATACCATCAATTCTCTTGACAGAATCGGCCCGGGGGGCACCTAGGTGGGTAAAACACGAGGATATGAAGAAGGAGTATCTTTCAAACGCCTAGCAACCCAAGATACTCTTTGATGATGGGTATTGAAGTATGGGGGCCGATACATAAATCGGCCGTAAAAAAAAAAACGAAATTTTTTAAGCACAGCCGATGCATGGCCATCGACTTATAAGGGGTTCAATGGAACAGGAAGTGAGACACGAAGAGAGATTCTAATAGAAGAGCTCCTCAATGGAGTGGTTTGATGGCTCAGATCCTCTCTTCAAGAACCTCTGGATTCTTTTTGCGAGTATTCGAGTTCGCAGTATCAGCTGGGGCAGGTTTGAGGGATCATGACCCTCAGCAATGCCAAGAGCAGCATGAACGTGCAGATCAGGTTAAGGATGGGTTGCATCAAATCCGCCAAAAGAAAGGAGTCGATCTGACCAGCAAGACGAAGAAGTGGGCTGAAAGAAGCTCGGGGGCAGCTCACCCTGAAGGTTCTCTGCTCTGGGAAACCGATTTTGTTGAAATCGGCTGGCTCTGAGGCCAATGGCGGCACATTGGGCTGACTCACCACTTTTCTCGCCTTAAGTGAGGCTCGGGGGGCAGTTTGTCCTGAAGGACCCCTTTCTATAGGGAGCCGATTTTGGTGAAATCGGCTGGTACTGCATCATGACTTGGAAACCGATCGTGACACGTTTGGTCAGCCCACAGCTGTTCTCGCCTCGATGGAGGCTCGGGGGGCAACTGATTGCATAGATATTCTGTTCTTAAGAAGCCGATTGGGATTTCATCGGGTGGCCCTCCATCATAACCTTTTTAAAGGGGATTGGGCAGGTTCGAAGAGTATCACTGAATATCTGAAAACCCAGAGGTATCGGCATCAGCATCAAGTCGTTTCAGCAGTGGTTCTGGGGCTCTCGTAAGGGCGTTGATCTGCCTAGTTGTCCGCCAGAGCTCAAAGTCATCGGTTGGAAAAGGCAAAAGATAGATCGTGAAGGATTGATATGTTAACATCAGCTTTCGGGCATTGATCAAATTCACGATCGCTCCGACGTCAAAGGGATGAAGAATGGGTCATGAGAGACCGATGCGTTGTCATCGGCTCATTAAGCATTGGCTAAGTGACGATCGGCGGGATTAGTTGTTATCACCAGATTTTGGCCAAATCAGGAGATGGGCCGTAAGTGAAGATGGGCTTTGAAGATTACACGTGGAGCGTCTTTGAAGCGGCCTTGCGCTAAGAGTTTGGGCTAGATTGCCCGTATATCCGTAAATATAGTAG
Organism: Lolium rigidum; assembly: GCF_022539505.1. NCBI lineage: Eukaryota > Viridiplantae > Streptophyta > Magnoliopsida > Poales > Poaceae > Lolium > Lolium rigidum. The sequence continues at coordinate 324,605,957 of NC_061510.1, forward strand.
ATCGCATCGTGTTTAGAATTAACGAGTAGAGTTTAGCCCGTGCACGGTTAGGTGCACGCCTCGATTAGAAAGTCCCTTGGACTATAAATATGTATCTAGGGTTTATGGAATAAACAACAACCAACGTTCAACACAAACAAATCTCGGCGCATCGCCAACTCCTTCGTCTCGAGGGTTTCTCCGGTAAGCACCATGCTGCCTAGATCGCATCTTGCGATCTAGGCAGCACAAACCTACCCACGTTGTTCATGCGTTGCTCGTGCTGAAGCCTTTTTGATGGCGAGCAACGTAGTTATCTTAGATGTGTTAGGGTTAGCATTGTTCTTCGTATCATATGCTATCGTAGTGCAACCCTTATGCATCTAGCCGCCCTTACACCTATCTCAGGTGTAGGGGCGGCACCCCGCTTGATCATAGTTTAGTAGATCTGATCCGTTACGGTTGCTCCTTGTTCTGCAAGGATTAGTTTAATATCCGCATTAGTTAGGCCCTACAAAGGGTTGGAGGATCCAGCGGCGTGTAGGGTGACGTTTGCTAGCCCTAGAAAGGATGTTCCGGGGATCAACCTCGTGTTGGTTTTTAGGCCCCGTCTAGGATCGGCTTACGGTAACCGTGCGCGAGCGCGAGGCCCAATCGTGAGTAGGATGATCCGATTATGCGGTGAAAACCCTAAATCGTCGTAGATCTCATTAGCTTTATCTTGATCAAGCAGGACCACCATATATTCGGACACCTTGTTCGAATCATGGGTGGATCGGCTCTTTGAGCCGATTCACAGGATAACCTGAGAGCCGATAGAGGCTCGTATTTAATGTTTACGTGTATGCCATGCAGGAAAATAAGCGAGGCATCATCCAACACCTTCCTGACCAGGTATAGGTCAGGTGGCACGCCCTTGCGATAACATCGGACGTGTGACCAGGAGGCTTTGCGGGCCGTCGCTCTGAGGGACTGGGGCCAGCCGCAGCCCTAGTTGTTCCCGGCTCTCACCGTGTTGCCCGTCGCTGCCCGCCAGTGGGTTTCTGACGTCAACACATTCTGGCACGCCCGGTGGGACCGCCTTCGACATCCACCACATCGCCATCTACATCCCAGATGGCGGAAAGCACTCCGGTCAAGTACGAGGATCTGCCTGATGAACTCAAGAAGAAACATGACGAGATCAAGGCAACCCTCGAAGCCGAACTCATCGGCTCTTTCCGCAAAGCCCTCTCCCATGGCATCAAGTGGAAGGGGTTCTCACATGAAAGTGCGTTCCAGGCCCGTCCGCCGCTGCCATGCGCATTGACAGCACCAGGAGTACCGATTTCACCGGCGTCCACCGTTAACATGGTGGGGCGTACTTACCTTGAAGGGTGCCAGCCAAGATCCTCACTCGACATCAACGTGGTGGGACCTGGGCACCACCCTGGTAAGGACGGAGATGAGGGCAGCTGCTCTCATAGCAAAGACACAGAGGAAGCCGCTCCACGCGAACGGCTCCGCCAAGACGGCAAGCGCTACGTCACAGAGGGAGAAGTGAAGAACATAAGATATCAGCGACCTCTCTCTGATCACCTCCTCAACAAGTATGTGAGTCAGTATGACCAACGCCGGCGATACAACGACGATGATGAAGAAGATCGTCTGGCTAGGGACGACAGGAGACATCGTCGGCATGATCACGACGAGGAGCAATACGAGCGCCACGCCAGGAAAAGTCGAGGGAACGAGACAACGTGGATAGGCACTGGGACTGCCCCTTCTTCAGACACTGCTGGGATTCAGGAATGAGCCGATTGCCAACGATCGGCAAGCGCCCGGAATGCAAACGGAAGAAGAAGGACGCAGCTAAAGTGTCCGTGTTCAAGCGTCTAGGGCCTCTCCCGCCTCGGAACAAGCATGCTGAGTCCGCTCGGGTAGAAGATCTCGAGGAACTAGAGGACGATGATGAAGAAGATAAGTATCATCGGCCAAGGTGGTGCCCTGATGGGCTCAGCTGTTCCCAGAAGCGAAGGGTTCAGCGTCTGCGTGGGTTGGAGGAAGCTGAAAAATTATACCTGCACACGTTGAGGAAGGCACGGCCTGATTTGGCCGCCAAAATTCAGCGAACCCTGGACGAAGAAGGTCGGCCACAAAGAAAAGAGTGGCGCCCCAAGCAAAGGAAAGCCGATGATGAGACATCGGCTGGCACAAACATGGTCTTCATCCTTCCAACAGAGTTTAGCGCTCAAGGATTGTACGAAGCACCTGTGGCACAATTGGACTGCGGCCCACGGCCGGTCATCTTTGAGAAGCCGCAAGAAAGAAGTTACAGGGCATCTGAAGGCCCTGTACTTGCGAGGTTACATCAATGGGCAGCCTGTCAACAAGATGTTGGTAGACACCGGGGCGGCAGTTAACATTATGCCATACTCCATACTACGACGGTTGGGACGCTCCAGCTCGGATCTGATCAAGACCAATGTAACACTGAGCGATTTCAATGGCCAAGCATCTGACGCACAAGGTGTTCTGAATGTGGATCTGACCGTAGGAAGGAAAACTGTCCCTACGACGTTCTTTATTGTCGACAGCAAGAATACCTATGTTGTCCTACTAGGGAGAGATTGGATCCACGCCAAGCTGTTGCATTCCATCCACGATGCACCAATGCCCGATACGAGTGGGATGGAGATGAAGTAGAAGTCGTCCACGCGGATGATTCGGTCGAGATTTCAACGGCCTGGCATGGACGTTTGGGAGACATCGAGGCCAAGAGCCACTCTCAGGCATCAACTTGGACGACTGCGAGCGCATCGATGTGACAAAGAACGGGGTTAGGCTGGTTTTATCCACAGGCCTGACCGTGTAATAATTGGAGCAAATCAATGAGCAAACGTGGCGAGGCTGATCCTTGTGATCGGCCCCAAAAAGTTGATGGAGGAACATTACAAAAACTTTCATTGAGCAAGCAACGTGGAGGCCGATTCCAGCAATCGGCCAAAATTATCCTCGCCATATATTCGCTGGGTTCAACATTTAATCCGACAGAGCCGATACCATCAAGTCTCTTGAAAGAATCGGCTCGGGGGGGCACCCAGGCGGATAAAACACAAGGATATTCAGTAGAAGCGTCCTGCAAATGCCCAACAGCCTAAAATATCCTTTGATGATGGGTATTGAAGTATGGGGGGCCGATACATAAATCGGCTGAGAAAAAAAAAATTCAAATCGATGTACGGGGGCCGATACATGAGCAGTTATCGAGTTACATGGAGAAGCTCTACTGGAGGAACCCCCTCAATGGATTTGTTTGGTGACTCAAATCGGCTCTTCAAGGACCCCTAACTCCCATTGGCAAGTCTTCAAGTTCAGCGGTGCTAGCAGCATAAACGTGACATCTTCTAGAACCAGGACTGCAGGATTGAGGATCGTAACCCTGACTAACGACAAGAGCAGCATAAACGTGCAAGTCAGGGTAGGGATGAGCCTAACGAAGGGAGCATATCTCTTCTAGGACCAGGAGAACAGCCGATGACGAAGCAATCGGCTGTAACGTTTTTTGCCTGAGGCTTGACCAAGGTGGTGACTTGGTAGCTGTCACTTCCAGGGGTTGTTACGTCCAGAGTTTTAGAGGGAATCAGAAATGCAAAGACATCCTCACCGGAAGTTGCCTCAGCCTGCCAAAGATGATGAGCCGATCTGATCAGCCAGGCGCAAGATATGAGCTGGAGAAGCTCGGGGGGGGGGGGGGCAGCTCGCCACTGAAATTTCTTCACTCCGAAGAACCGATTTTGTTGGAATCGGCTAATTCGCATTACGAGTTGGAAACCGAGGATGGCCGACTTGGTCGGCTCACTGCTATTCTCGCCCCGACTGAGGCTCGGGGGCAGCTTGCCACGAAAGGTCCTTTGCTATAAGGAGCCGATTTTGCTGAAATCGGTTGGCTCTGCACCTCAATTTGATTTTGAGAGATGGTTGCTGTAAGAAAACAGAGCAGGATTATAAAACATCACTGAGACTATCACGAGGGAATTTGTGGACAAGTGATGCACGTTCTGCGAAGTGGCAGCTTCGACGTTTGAATTGATCCAGCAACAGTCCTAGGGCTCTCCTGAAGGCAAAGAGGATCTGGAAGAGGAGGACGCGGCAGAAGAATGTCTGAAATTTAAAGTTAATGAGGAGGCTAGACATTATTTCAGGAGTTTTGCCGCTAAGTTTAACATGCCATTCTGTGGGATCTGCATTTACAAGATCTAGGGTTTGCACGATTGTGGCTTGGCCCTGTTTGACCGGGAGTTTGGGTCCGGATGGATCTATCTCGAAATTTATCGTGAGAGACCGATGCGCTGCCATCGGCTCATTGAGCATTGACCGAATTGACAATCGGCAGAATCAGTACGAAGGACAATCGGCAGAATCAGTACGAAGGACAATCGGCTAAATTATCATAAAGGAAATCGGCAAGATCAAATTGGGGAAATTCTTCATTGACAAACGAGATTTCTTACATAAAGAGCTGATTGCTCTCAAAAGGAGGTCCTAGGGGATACATTGCCCCGTCTACCACTACTGGCCCTAGGCTAAGATCCTATCTAGGGGCCGTTGCTGCCCTCGTCGTTGTCATCGCCGTTGTCGGCGCTGCTCCCGACCGGCTCGTCGTCGCTGCTGTAGCGACCGCCGGCAGGACCCTCGTTGTCCTCGTCCTCCTCATCAGCGTCGTCGTCGTCGCTGTCGAAGTCGTTGAGGTTCCCGGGCCAGGGGAAGTGGCGCTTGGCCGGCGGCTCGTCGGAGGAGCTGTCGTCCTTCTCCTCCTCCTCCTCCTCCTCCTTCACCTCCTCGGAGGAGGTGACCCCGTCCCAGGAAAAGCGACTGTCGTCACTTTCCTCCTCCGACTCCCCATGGGCGAGGAAGCGGAGGTCGCTCTCCCCGTCGGTCAGGGACTTGTCGTCCTCTGACCAGATGGAGAAGTTGTGGCTCGGCTCGTCCCCGGCCTCGATGGCGCGGCGGATGTTGGCCGCATGGGCCTCCTCCGGGTTCCACTCCGGCGTCGGCTCGCGGAAGGGGGAGGACTGGGCAGAAAGATCCGATGAAGAAGAAGAAGAGGAAGACATGGTGGCAGAAAAGGGATTTTTGGAAGTGCTAATGCGAAGAGAATGAAGAGGAGAACTGTTCGATGCGGTTAAAGGAGATGGAGATTTAATTTTCGAGCAGTTTTCGAGGACGTGGTGCCAAAACTGTCAAATCGTGCAGAGAAGTTGGAAAGGCAAGTCGTCATGATGAAACATACTGCGACGGTTCTGCTCTGCCACGACATGACCCTTCGAAGGAAAAACAGAGTGGTTTTGAAATTATCATTACCAAAACCAGGGGGGCATGTGTTATCACCAGATTTTGGCCAAATCAGGAGATGGGCCGTAAGTGAAGATGGACTTTGAAGATTACACGTGGAGCGTCTTTGAAGCGGCCTTGCGCTAAGAGTTTGGTCTAGATTGCCCGTATATCTGTAAATATAGTAGATCGCATCGTGTTTAGAATTAACAGGTAGAGTTTAGCCCGTGCACGGTTAGGTGCACGCCTCAGTTAGAAAGTCCCTTGGACTATAAATATGTATCTAGGGTTTATGGAATAAACAACAACCAACGTTCAACACAAACAAATCTCGGCGCATCGCCAACTCCTTCGTCTCGAGGGTTTCTCCGGTAAGCACCATGCTGCCTAGATCGCATCTTGCGATCTAGGCAGCACAAGCCTACCCACGTTGTTCATGCGTTGCTCGTGCTGAAGCCTTTTTGATGGCGAGCAACGTAGTTATCTTAGATGTGTTAGGGTTAGCATTGTTCTTCGTATCATATGCTATCGTAGTGCAACCCTTATGCATCTAGCCGCCCTTACACCTATCTCAGGTGTAGGGGCGGCACCCGCTTGATCATAGTTTAGTAGATCTGATCCGTTACGGTTGCTCCTTGTTCCGCAAGGATTAGTTTAATATCCGCATTAGTTAGGCCCTACAAAGGGTTGGAGGATCCAGCGGCGTGTAGGGTGACGTTTGCTAGCCCTAGAAAGGATGTTCCGGGGATCAACCTCGTGTTGGTTTTTAGGCCCTGTCTAGGATCGGCTTACGGTCACCGTGAGCGAGCGCGAGGCCCAATCGTGAGTAGGATGATCCGATTATGCGGTGAAAACCCTAAATCGTCGTAGATCTCATTAGCTTTATCTTGATCAAGCAGGACCACCATATATTCGGACACCTTGTTCGAATCATGGGTGGATCGGCTCTTTGAGCCGATTCACGAGATAACCCGAGAGCCGATCGAGGCTCGTATTTAATGTTTACGTGTATGCCATGCAGGAAACTAAGCGAGGCATCATCCAACACCTTCCCGACCAGGTATAGGTCAGGTGGCACGCCCTTGCGATAGCATCGGACGTGTGACCAGGAGGCTTTGCGGGCCGTCGCTCTGAGGGACTGGGGCCAGCCGCAGCCCTAGTTGTTCCCGGCTCTACTGTGTTGCCCGTCGCTGCCCGCCAGTGGGTTTCTGACGTCAACATCAGTATAAAGGGAAATCGGCTAAATTGGCATAAAGGAAATCGGCAAAATCAAATTGGAGAATTTCTTCATTGATAAACCAGATTTCTTACATAGAAGAGCTGATTGCTCTCAAAAGGGAGTACTAAGGGGATACATTGCCCCGTCTACTGCTGATCCTATGCTAAGGGTCCTATCTACGGGCCGTCGCTGCCCTCGTCGTCACCCTCGTCGCCGCTGTCGGCGCTGCTCCCGGCGGGCTCGTCGTCGCTGCTGTAGCGGCCGCCGGCGGGACCTTCGTTGTCCTCATCCTCCTCGTCGTCGTCGTCGTCGTCGCTGTCGTAGTCACTGAGATTCCCTGGCCAGGGGCAGTGGCGCTTGGCCGGCGGCTCGTCGGAGGGGCTGTCGTCGTCGTCCTCCTCCTCCTCTTCCTCCTCCTTCACCTCCTCGGAGGAGGTGAAGTCATCCCAGGAGAAGCGATCGTCATCGCTCTCCTCCTCCGATTCCCCGTCGGCGAGGAAGCGGAGGTCGCTCTCCCCGTCCGTCGAGGACTTGTCGTCCTCGGACCAGATGGAGAAGTCATGGTCTGGCTCCTCCCCGGCCTCTATGGCACGGCGGGTGTTGGCCGCATGGACCTCTTGTGGGTTCGGTTCTGGCGTAGGCTCGTGGGAGGAAGAGGACTCGAGGGAAAGTCCCGACGAGGCGGAGGAAGAAGAAGACATGGTGCGCAGAAGGGCTTTTTGGAGTGCTAATGCGGAAAGGATGAGGAGGAGAACTGTTCGATGCGGTTGAATAAAAGAAGTGGGGATTTAATGTTCGAACAGTTTTCGAGGAGGTGGTGCCAAAAAACTGTCAAATCGTGCGAGAGAAGTTGGGAAGGCAAGTTGTCATGATGGAAAATATCGCGACGGTTCTCGCTCTGCCACGACATGACCCCTCGGAGAAAAAACAGAGTGGTTTTGAAATTATCATTACCAAAACCAGGGGGGCATGTGTTATCACCAGATTTTGGCTAAATCAGGAGATGGGCCGCGATCAAGATGGGCTTGGAGATTACATATAGAAGAAATACATGAATCGGCCTCGTATGCAACGTTTGGGCTAGTTTGCCCTTGTATCATGTAACATATTAGATTACGTGTCGGTTAGGAGTTGGAGTTTTACCCGTGCACGGTTAGGTGCACGCCTGAATTAGAAAGTCCGCTGGACTATAAATATGTATCTAGGGTTTATGAAATAAACAACAACCAACGTTCAACACAAACAAATCTGAGCGCATCGCCAACTCCTTCGTCTCGAGGGTTTCTCCGGTAAGCACCATGCTGCCTAGATCGCATCTTGCGATCTAGGCAGCACAAGCCTATCTCGTTGTTCATGCGTTGCTCGTGCTGAAGCCTTTTTGATGGCGAGCAACGTAGTTATCTTAGATGTGTTAGGGTTAGCATTGTTCTTCGTATCATATGATGTCGTAGTGCAACCCTTATACATCTAGCCGCCCTTACACCTATCTTAGGTGTAGGGGCGGCACCCGCTTGATCATAGTTTAGTAGATCCGATCCGTTACGGTTGCTCCTTGCTCGCAAGGATTAGTTTAATATCTGCAATAGTTAGGCCCTACAAAGGGTTGGAGGATCCAGCGGCGTGTAGGGTGTAGTTTGCTAGCCCTAGACAGGATGTTCCGGGGATCAACCACGTGTTGGTTTTTAGGCCCTGTCTAGGATCGGCTTACGGTCACCGTGCGCGAGCGCGAGGCCCAATCGTGAGTAGGATGATCCGATTATGCGGTGAAAACCCTAAATCGTCGTAGATCTCATTAGCTTTATCTTGATCAAGCGGGACCACCATATATTCGGACACCTTGTACGAATCATGGGTGGATCGGCTCTTTGAGCCGATTCACGAGATAACCCGAGAGCCGATCGAGGCTCGTATTTAACGTTTACGTGTATGCCATGCGAGGAAACTAAGCGAGGCATCATCCAACACCTTCCCGACCAGGTATAGGTCAGGTGGCACGCCCTTGCGATAGCATCGGACGTGTGACCGAGGAGGCTTTGCGGGCCGTCGCTCTGAGGGACTGGGGCCAGCCGCAGCCCTAGTTGTTCCCGGCTCTACTGTGTTGCCAGTCGCTGCCCGCCGGTGGGTTTCTGACCGCAACAGAACCCCAAGAGGAAGGTGTGATGCGTACAGCAGCAAGTTTTCCCTCAGTAAGAAACCAAGGTTATCGAACCAGTAGGAGATGAAGGCCATGTGCAGGTTGTTGGCGGAGGAGTGTAGTGCGGCGCAACACCAGGGATTCCAACGCCAACATGGAACCTGCACAACACAATCAAAATACTTTGCCCCAACTTAACAGTGATGTTGTCAATCTCACCGGCTTGCTGTAAACAAAGGATTAAACGTATGGTGTGGAGAATGATGTTTGCTTATGAAGAACAACAGAGAACAGAGATTGCAGTAGATTGTATTTCAGATGTAAAAGAATGGACCGGGGTCCACAGTTCACTAGTGGTGTCTCTCCAATAAGATAAATAGCATGTTGGGTGAACAAATTACAGTTGGGCAATCGACAAATATAGAGGGCATAACAATGCACATACATATCGTGATGACTAATATGAGATTTACTTAGGGCATTACGACAAAGAACATAGACCGCTATCCAGCATGTATCTATGCCTAAAAAGTCCACCTTCGGGTTAGCATCCGCACCCCTTCTAGTATTAAGTTGCAAAACAACAGACAATTGCATTAAGTATGGTGCGTAATGTAATCAACACAAATATCCTTAGACAAAGCATTGATGTTTTATCCCTAGTGGCAACAGCACATCCACAACCTTAGAACTTTCGTCACTTGTCCCAGATTCAATGGAGGCATGAACCCACTATCGAGCATAAATACTCCCTCTTGGAGTTACAAGTATCAACTTGGCCAGAGCCTCTACTAATAACGGAGAGCATGCAAGATCATAAACAACACATATATGATAGATCAATAATCAACTTGACATAGTATTCCATATTCATCGGATCCCAACAAACACAACATGTAGCATTACAAATAGACGATCTTGATCATGATAGGCAGCTCACAAGATCTAAACATGATAGCACAAGAGGAGAAGACAACCATCTAGCTACTGCTATGGACCCATAGTCTAAGGATGAACTACTCACGCATCAATCCGGAGGCGGGCATGATGATGTAGAGTCCTCCGGTGATAATTCCCCTCTCCGGCAGGGTGCCGGAGGCGATCTCCTGAATCCCCCGAGATGGGATTGGCGGCGACGGCGTCACAGTATGTTTTCTCGTATCGTGGCTCTCGGTACTAGTATTTTCGCGATGGAGAGAACAAATAGGCGAAGGGGCAGAGTCGGAGGGCGCCCGAGGGGCCCACCCCATAGGCCGGCGTGCCCCCCTCCAGGCCGCGCCGCCCTAGGGTGTGGGGCCACCTTGGCCCCTCTCCGTCTCTCCTTCGGTATTCTGGACAGCTCCGTGGAAAATAAGACCGTGGGCTTTTGTTTCGTCCAATTCCGATAATATTTCCTGTATAAGATTTCTGAAACCAAAAACATCAGAAAACAGGAACTGGCGCTTCGGCATCTTGTTAATAGGTTAGTGCCGGAAAATGCATCAAAATGATATAAAGTGTATATAAAACATGTGAGTATTGTCATAAAACTAGCATGGAACATAAGAAATTATAGATACGTTTGAGACGTATCACGCCTTTATCCAACATATTAAACAATCCAGAAGCTACGGGTCGTGTCTCCCTTTGGGGAATAGAACTTTCCCCTCGGGACATCACATATGAGAAAAGAAAAGCAATAAAATCACAGATCTTACCAGACTTCATCGCAGAGTGGATGGAGCTATAAAATACGGGACCTCCAGATTTGTCGAGAACTTGGACTATGAACTTCGACGGGTCCAAGAGACTAGAAGGAGCTGGAGCAGGCGTGATACTAATATCACCTCAAGGCGACAAGTTGAAGTATGTGCTACGGATGACGTTTCCAAACGCATCTAATAACGAAGCAGAGTATGAAGCACTTATACACGGGATGAAGATGGCGAAAGCTTGCGGCACAACTCGATTAAAAATCTTTGGTGATTCACAGCTGGTGGCTCAACAGGTGATGAATCAATGCAACGCAGTCAATGATAGTATGGTAGCATACAAGGAAGTATACAATGAGCTGGAGAGGCTGTTCGACGGGTGCGAAGTAAATCATATCAGTAGGCTCAGCAACGATGAAGCCGATGTTCTCGCAAACATCGGGTCGCAATGTCTCGCAATACCACCTGGCGTGTTCTGGGAAGAAATAGCTGAAAGATCAACCAAGGCGAAGAAACAGCAGAAGAAGGAGAAGGATGAGAAAGCCTCGGGGGCTCCAGCAGCACCATCGGAAGGTGAGGAGGAACCACACGTGATAATGATGGTACAAATTCCTTGGATGCATGCGTACATAGCATATATCCTGAGGAAAGAACTACCCGACGATCCAGTTGAAGCAAGGCGAGTTATCAGGCGTTCTAAAGCCTTTACTGTGGTCAAAGGAGAACTATACAAACGAAGTATTTCGGGAGTACTACAGCGATGTGTCACACCCGAAGAAGGAAGGCTTATTCTAAAGGATGTACACGAAGGGGTGTGCGGAGATCACGCAAGCAGCCGAGCTATAGCAGCCAAGGTTTTCAGAGCAGGATTCTATTGGCTAACAACAATCGAGGATGCAAAGGACATAGTGCGTACTTGCGATGCGTGCCAAAGGTTTGCCGCGAAACCTCATTCTCCGGCAGCAGAGTTGATGCCAATACCGTTGTCATGGCCATTTGCTCAATGGGGTCTTGATATGGTGGGAAAACTGCACAAGGCTTGGCCAGGAGGATACGAGTATATGCTCGTAGCTGTCGACAAGTTCACAAAGTGGATCGAAGCGAAGCCGATAAACTCACCAGATGCAGCATCCGCAATCAAGTTTGTTAAAAGTATTGTTTTTCGGTTTGGAGTCCCTCATAGCATCGTCACAGACAACGACAGCAACTTCGCATCCAAGGAGTTCAAGGCATATTGCGCAGAGGTAGGCATCAAATTACAATTAGCATCAGTTGCGCATCCGCAAACCAATGGTCAGGTCGACACACATGGCCAGAGGAGTTGCCTAGCGTGTTATGGAGTATTCGAACAACACCAAATACAGCGACACATGAAACCCCGTTCTTTCTAGTCCATGGAGCTGAGGCAGTATTGTCGATAGAGATAGAACACAACTCCCCGAGAGTGGTGGAATTCAATGAAGAAACCTCGAGAAAGGCACTGGAAGATGATGTCGATGCACTCGATGAAGCTCGAGATGAGGCATTGTCAAAAGTCACCAAGTACCAGCAAGATATGAAAAACTACCACAGTCGATGTTTGCGACCAAGATCCTTCCAGGTAGGCGACTTAGTTCTTCGGCTTACGCAAAATATCCATGAGAAACTCGAGTCGCCATGGATTGGCCCCTATATCGTCACAGAAGTAATTGAAGGAGGAGCATACAGGATAAAGGACAAGAAGACGGGGATCGCCGAGCAAAATCCCTGGAACGTGGCGCAACTTAGGCGTTTTTACGCTTAAAGTCGAAATATAGCCCTCTTTGTAAACATACAATGTACTGAAACGCCCGCGAGTTTTCAGACGCACTCTTTTCCTTTCAGGGCACCGAGTGGGGCTGAAAGGTTTTTAATGAGACGGACTCGCGGTGCTGTGATACGCGTGAAGGACACGTCCGTTGGGAACCCCAAGAGGAAGGTGTGATGCATACAGCAGCAATTTTTCCCTCAGTAAGAAACCAAGGTTATCGAACCAGTAGGAGTCAAGGAGCACGTGAAGGTTGTTGGTGGCGGAGTGTAGTGCGGCGCAACACCAGGGATTCTGGCGCCAACGTGGAACCTGCACAACACAATCAAAGTACTTTGCCCCAACGTAACGGTGAGGTTGTCAATCTCACCGGCTTGCTCGTAAACAAAGGATTAAATGTATAGTGTGGAAGATGATGTTTGTTTGCGAAGAACAGTAAAGAACAAGTATTGCGATAGATTGTATTTCAGATGTAAAGAATGGACCGGGGTCCACAGTTCACTAGTGGTGTCTCTCCCATAAGATAAATAGCATGTTGGGTGAACAAATTACGGTTGGGCAATTGACAAATAAAGAAGGCATAACAATGCACATACATATATCACGATGACTACTATGAGATTTAATCAGGGCATTACGACAAAGTACATAGACCGCTATCCAGCATGCATCTATGCCTAAATAGTCCACCTTCTGGTTATCATCCGAACCCCTTCCAGTATTAAGTTGCAAACAACAGACAATTGCATTAAGTATGGTGCGTAATGTAGTCAACACAAATATCCTTAGACAAAGCATTGATGTTTTATCCCTAGTGGCAACAACACATCCACAACCTTAGAACTTTCTGTCACTGTCTCAGATTCAATGGAGGCATGAACCCTCTATCGAGCATAAATACTCCCTCTTGGAGTCACAAGTATCAACTTGGTCAGAGCCTCTACTAGCAACGGAGAGCATGCAAGAACATAAACAACACATATGATAGATTGATAATCAACTTGACATAGTATTCCATATTCATCGGATCCCAACAAACACAACATGTAGCATTACAAATAGATGATCTTGATCATGATAGGCAGCTCACAAGATCTAACATGATAGCAAAATGAGGAGAAGACAACCATCTAGCTACTGATATGGACCCATAGTCCAGGGGTGAACTACTCACACATCGATCCGGAGGCGATCATGGTGATGAAGAGACCTACGGGAGATGATTCCCCTCTCCGGCAGGGTGCCGGAGGCGATCTCCTGAATCCCTCGAGATGGGATTGGCGGCGGCGGCGTCTCTGGAAGGTTTTCCGTATCATGGCTCTCGCTACTGGGGTTTTCGCGACGAAGGCTTTAAGTAGGCGGAAGGGCGGAGTCGGAGGGCTGACGGGGGCTCCACACCATAGGGCGGCGCGGGCCCACCCTTGGCCGCGCAGCCCTGTGGTTTCGGCGCCCCGTCGCCCCACTTCGTTTCCCTTTCGGTCTTCTGGAATCTTCGTGGAAAAATAAGACCCTGGGCGTTGATTTCGTCCAGTTCCGAGAATATTTCCTTTGTAGGATTTCGGAAACCAAAAACAACAGAAAACAACAACTGGCTCTTCGGCATCTCGTCAATAGGTTAGTGCCGGAAAATGCATAATAATGACATAAAGTGTGCATAAAACATGTGAGTATCATCATAAAAGTAGCATGGAACATAAGAAATTATAGATAAGTCTGAGACGTATCAAGCATCCCCAAGCTTAGTTCCTACTCGCCCTCGAGTAGGTAAACGATATCAAGGATAATTTCTGAAGTGACATGCTATCATAATCTTGATCAATACTATTGTAAAGCATATGAGATGAATGCAGCGATTCGAAGCAATGGTAAAGACAATGAATAAACAAATGAATCATATAGCAAAGACTTTTCATGAATAATACTTTCAAGACAAGCATCAATAAGACTTGCATAAGAGTTAACTCATAAAGCAATAGATTCTTAGTAGAAAGCTTTGAAGCAACACAAAGGAAGATATAAGCTTCAGCGGTTGCTTTCAACTTCAACATGTTTATCTCATGGATAATTGTCAACACAAAGTAATATAACAAGTGCAATAGGTAAACATGTAAGAATCAATGCACACAGTTCATACAAGTGTTTGCTTCTAAGATAGAAAGAAGTAGGTAAACTGACTCAACAATAAAGTAAAAGAATGGCCCTTCGCAGAGGGAAGCATGGATTACTATTTTTGTGCTAGAGCTTTTCATTTTGAAAACATAGAAACAATTTTGTCAACGGTAGTAACAAATCATATGTGTTATGTGTAAGAAATCCTATAAGTTGCAAGCCTCATGCATAGATTACCAATAGTGCCCGCACCTTGTCCTAATTAGCTTGGATGTACATGGATTATCATTGCATAACATATGTTTCAACCAAGTGTCACAAAGGGGTACCTCTATGCCGCTCGTACAAAGGTCTAAGGAGAAAGATCGCATTTGATTTCTCGTTTTTGATTATTCTCAACTTAGACATCCATACCGGGACAACATAGACAACAGATAACGGACTCCTCTTTAATGCATAAGCATTCAACAACAAATAATACTCTCATAAGAGAGTGAGGATTAATTGTCCAAACTGAAACTTCCACCATGGATCATGGCTTTAGTTAGCGGCCCAATGTTCTTATCTAACAATATGCATACTCAAACCATTTGATCTTGAAAATCACCCTTACTTCAGACAAGACGAACATGCATAGAAACTCACATGATATTCAACAAAGGTGTAATAGTTGATGGCATCCCCAGAAAAATGGTTACCGCTCAACAAGCAACTTATAAGAAATAAGATAAATAGCTACATATTCTTCACCACAATAGTTTTTAAGGCTATTTCCCCATGAGCTATATATTGCAAAGACAAAGGATAGAATTTTTAAAGGTAGCACTCAAGTAATTTACTTTGGAATGGCAGAGAAATACCATGTAGTAGGTAGGTATGGTGGACACAAATGGCATAGTTTTTGGCTCAAGGATTTGGATGCACGAGAAGAATTTCTCTCAATACAAGGCTAGGCTAGCAAGGTTGTTTGAAGCAAACTCAAGTATAAAACGGTACAGCAAAACTTACATAAGCACATATTGCAAGCATTATAAGACTTTACATTGTCTCCTTGTTGTTCAAACACCTTAACCAGAAAATATCTAGACTCTAGAGACCAATCATGCAAACCAAATTTTAACAAGCTCTATTTAGTTTTTCATTAATGGGTACAAAGTAGATGATGCAAGAGCTTAAACATGGTCTATATGAGCACAACAATTGCCAAGTATCAAATTATTCAAGACATTATACCATTTACCACATGCAACATTTTCTGTTTCCAACCATATAACAATGAACGAAGCAGTTTCAACCTTTGCCATGAACATTAAAAGTAAAGCTAAGAACATATGTGTTCATACGAAACAGCGGAGCGTGTCTCTCTCCCTAACAAGGAATGCTAGGATCCGATTTTATTCAAACAAAAACAAAAAAAACAGTCGCTCCAAGTAAAGCACATAAAATGTGACGGAATAAAAATATAGTTTCACTAGAGGTGACCTGATAAGTTGTCGATGAAGAAGGGATGCCTTGGGCATCCCCAAGCTTAGATGCTTGAGTCTTCTTAAAATATGCAGGGATGAACCACGGGGGCATCCCCAAGCTTAGACTTTTCACTCTTCTTGATCATATTGTATCATCCTCCTCTCTTGACCCTTGAAAATTTCCTCCACACCAAACTCAAAACAAACTCATTAGAGGGTTAGTGCATAATTGAAAATTCATATATTAAGAGGTGATATAATCATTCTTAAAACTTCTGGACATTGCACAAAGCTACTGAAAGTTAATGAAACAAAGAAATCCATCAAATATAGCAAAACAGGCAATGCGAAATAAAAGGCAGAATCTGTCAAAACAGAACAGTCCGTAAAGACGAATTTTTCAGGGGCACTTAACTTGCTCAGATGAAAATGCTCAAATTGAATGAAAGTTGCGTACATATATGAGGATCACGCACGTAAACTGGCAGATTTTTCTACATTTCCTACAGAAGGGGCTGCTCAATTTCGTGACAGTATGAAATCTGTTTCTGCGCAGTAATCCAAATCTAGTATTGACTTTACTATCAAAGACTTTACTTGGCACAACAATGCAATAAAATAAAGGTAAGGAGAGGTTGCTAGTAGTAACAAATTCCAAGACTCAAATATAAAACAAAAGTGCAGAAGTAAAATGATGGGTTGTCTCCCATAAGCGCTTTCCTTTAACGCCTTTCAGCTAGGCGCTGAAAGCGTGAATCAAGTATTATCGAGAGATGAAGCATTAACAGAGGGGTTTGGAGTTTTCTCAACTATGCAGTGTAGCGTTGTCAATCTCAGAAACTTGCTGTAACAAAGGATTAGATGTATAGTGTGGATGATGATTGTTTGCGAGAAAACAGTAAAGAACAAGTATTGCGGCTAGATTGTATTTCGATGTAAAAGAATGGACCGGGGTCCACAGTTCACTAGAGGTGTCTCTCCCATAAGATAAATAGCATGTTGGGTGAACAAATTACGGTCGGGCAATTGACAAATAGAGAGGGCATGACAATGCACATACATGATATGATGAGTATAGTGAGATTTAATTGGGCATTACGACAAAGTACATAGACCGCTATCCAGCATGCATCTATGCCTAAAAAAGTCCACCTTCGAGGTTATCATCCGAACCCCTTCCGGTATTAAGTTGCAAACAACGAGACAATTGCATTAAGTATGGTGCGTAATGTAATCAATAACTACATCCTCGGACATAGCATCAATGTTTTATCCCTAGTGGCAACGACACATCCACAACCTTAGAACTTTGCATCCTTGTCCCAGATTTAATGGAGGCATGAACCCACTATCGAGCATAAATACTCCCTCTTGGAGTTAAGAGTAAAAACTTGGCAGAGCCTCTACTAATAACGGAGAGCATGCAAGATCATAAACAACACATAGGTAATAGATTGATAATCAACATAACATAGTATTCTCTATCCATCGGATCCCGACAAACACAACATATAGAATTACGGATAGATGATCTTGATCATGTTGGGCAGCTCACAAGATCCAGACAATGAAGCACATGAGGAGAAGACAACCATCTAGCTACTGCTATGGACCCATAGTCCAGGGGTGAACTACTCACTCATCACTCCGGAGGCGACCATGGCGGTGAAGAGTCCTCCGGGAGATGATTCCCCTCTCCGGCAGGGTGCCGGAGGCGATCTCTGAATCCCCGAGATGGGATTGGCGGCGGCGGCGTCTCGGATAGGTTTTCCGTATCGTGGCTCTCGGTGCTGGGGGTTTCGCGACGAAGGCTTTAAGTAGGCGGAAGGGCAAGTCGAGGGGCCACACGAGGGCCCCACACACGGGGGCGCGCGGCCGAGGGCTGGGCCGCGCCGCCTGGTGTGGCGGCGCCTCGTGGCCCCACTTCGTTTCCCCTTCGGTCTTACGGAAGCTTCGTGCAAAAATAGGACCACTGGGCGTTGATTTCGTCCAATTCCGAGAATATTTCCTTACTAGGATTTACGAAACCAAAAACAGCGAGAAAACGACAGCGGCTCTTCGGCATCTCGTTAATAGGTTAGTGCCGGAAAATGCATAAATACGACATATAAGTGTGTATAAAACATGTAGATATCATCAATAATGTGGCATGGAACATAAGAAATTATCGATACATCGGAGACGCATCACACAACAATGCAATAAAATAAAGATAAGGAGAGGTTGCTACTTGATAGTAACAACTTCCAAGACTCAAATATAAAATAAAAGTGCAG
Source organism: Lolium rigidum (assembly GCF_022539505.1). Lineage (NCBI taxonomy): Eukaryota > Viridiplantae > Streptophyta > Magnoliopsida > Poales > Poaceae > Lolium > Lolium rigidum. The sequence continues at coordinate 324,623,930 of NC_061510.1, forward strand.
AAGTAAAATAATGGGTTGTCTCCCATAAGCGCTTTTCTTTAACGCCTTCTTTCGGCTAGGCGAGGAAAGTGTGAATCAAGTATTGTCAAAGAGACGAAGCATCAACATCATAATTTGTTCTAATAATAGAATCATAAGGTAACTTCATTCTCTTTCTAGGAAGTGTTCCATACCTTTCTTAAGAGGAAATTGATACTTAATATTACCTTCCTTCATATCAATGGTAGCACCAACGGATCCGAAGAAAAGGCATTCCCTCTAATATAATGGGACAAGATGCATTGCATTGCATATCCAAGACAACAAAATCAACTATGGGGACAAGGTTATTGTTAACTATAATGCGAACATTATCAATCCTCCCCAAAGGTTTCTTTATAGCATGATCGACAAGATTAACATCCAAATAACGGCTTTTCAATGGTGGCAAAAGCTCAAGCATATCATAGATTTTCTTAGGCATAACGAGAAATACTCGCACCAAGATCACATAAAGCTATTACTGATCAAAATCATTGACCCTCATCTTAATGATGGGCTCCCAACCATCTTCTAACTTCCTAGGAATAGAAGTTTCAAGTTTTAGTTTCTCCTCTCTAGCTTTTATGAGAGCATTTGTGACAATATGCTTTTGCAAATGCCAAATTTATAGCA
>NC_061510.1:324624683-324709386 GCF_022539505.1 Lolium rigidum
AGTTTAAGGCCGTGGTTAGATTTATCTTAATTACTTTCTTGTAGTTGCGGATGCTTGCAAGGGGTATAATCACAAGTATGTATTAGTCCTAGGAAGGGCGGTACATTAGCATAGGTTCACCCACACAACACTTATAAAAACAATGAAGATTAATCAGCTGTATGTAGCGAAAGCACTAGACTAAAATCCCGTGTGTCCTCAAGAACGTTTGGTCATTATAAGTAAACAAACCGGCTTGTCCTTTGTGCTAAAAAGGATTGGGCCACTCGCTGCAATTATTTCCCTCGCATTTTACTTACTTGTACTTTATTCATACATTACATCAAAACCCCTCGAATACTTGTCGCGTGAGCATTTACAGTGAATCCTTCATCGAAACTGCTTGTCAACACCTTCTGCTCCTCGTTGGGTTCGACACTCTTATTTATCGAAAGTACTACGATACACCCCCTATACTTGTGGGTCATCAGGCCGCCACTGTCGCAAAGTTTCAAGATCGGGTGCAACAGGTGCACCGATTTTTTAACAAGTGCTATACTGGGTTGAGGGTGATATGGAAGACAATGTTTCCTTTGAACGAAGTCCCTCCTACTTTACTAACTTTGATGTCAAAGTTCAGTAATACCAAGAAGATCTGATGCTTGATTCGTGCACAACTTATTGCTGGAGCTAAAGCTGCCTTTGCCCTCGTTCTTTTGAGACATCCTTCCACAAACATGATGGCCATTGCCAAAGCCGATGGTGATGTAGGACATCTGTTTCCTGAGGCGGAGATTCCTGCCACCATCGTAATTGAAAGACTGAAGATAGTTCAAAGGCAGTCGAAGAAGTGGAGGTTCTAGAAGAATAGTCTGAAAAACATGTCTAATGCCAATGGTGAATACTTCAATACTTGTTGCAGCCGATTGTTCGGATACGTGGATTTAAACTAATTCATCCGAAGGTGTATATATATGTACCTCCCTTTTGTTTGTAATTGTGTCTAATGCTGTTCGCAAGGGTTAGTATGAATAGAGTAAATCTTAATTACTCGTTTTACATCTGTATTATGATGTATATGTATGTTTGTCGGTAGCAAATTTCTTGATTGATCAGCTCATGTTGCGAGTTTGCAAAACCCGTTGTAAGTTCAACTTTGCTTTCAAACGACGATGTATGTTTTGGCGGCAGCCCCCGAGCGAGTCGATGGAACTAAGCCTGCCGATGACTTCGTAGCTCTTAAGTACTTCTGTAGTTTAAAGTACCGGTCATGGGTCTTTTTTAAGTGTGTAGTTGTTTACCCTTGCTATCTGCAACACACGCGTAATCTTGAGGCTTTTCTAGCAAAGGATAAAAGTAAGATCTCCGTTGATTTCGCCTCGCAGCACTCATAATTTCAGAGGCTTTAGATGACAATCTCGGGTGAAATTTGAGTAAACCAATGTTCGCTAAATTATACGAAAAAGGTTTTTGATAAACTTTGTTCGGGTGCCCCGAATTACTGCAATACTTCAGATAAACGAAACTTTAGTCTTTATTAATAAAGTAAGCTAAAAACGAAGTGGCTTAAAAAGCCTTACTGAAAAAAAAGAAAAATAGATATGCATAGTGCTGCCCATCTTCTTAAACAAGAGGAGGGTTCTTCTTATCTTCGATCTTGTCTAGAGAGTCAGTGGCTTTGGTGGCGTCGATGATTCCATCAGAAGTGCTTGCAGCAAGCGCTAGAGTTTTGCTTTCTTCGACATAGGCCTTGCTATCAGCTGCCGAAGGCCCAACTGCTGAGACTTTCAAGGCAGGGTCATCCTGTTTCTTTTTCAATTTCTTGATGCTCTCATCCTCTTTATCTTTAAGTGCCAATTGTTTAGGAGAGAAGTCTACAACTTCTTTCTTTATCCCGAACTTGGCAGCAATCCTCTGAAACTCGCGGTCACAGTTATCTGAGCGTGAAAAACTTCCATAGATTGTGATGTTGGTTCCATTATTGCCTGTCATCTTGAGCTTGAGATACGCATAATGTGGCACAGCCATGAACTTGGCATAAGCTGGTCTCCCGAGTATAGCATGGTACTGCGATTCCCAATCCACTACCTCGAACTCTATCTTTTCCTTCCTGAAATTATCAGGTTTCCCAAAGACAGCATTTAAGTAAACTCTGCCAAGAGAGTACGCTGGTAAAGTGGGGAGGATCCCATGAAAGCATGTATCAGATTCTTCCAACATCCTCATTGTAATTCCCATATTCTTGACTGTGTTCGCGAATATCAGATTTAGCATGCTTCCGCCATCCATGAAGACTTTGCTCATATTGTATCGTCCTATTTGCGCCTCAACTACCAAGGCAGCATGCCCTGGCTTTGGGATTGTCATCGGGTGATCCGCTCTGCTGAACAAGATACTCTGAGACGACCAATCGATATATTCTGGAATGTTTGCCATAGTACTTTCTGCCAGGTTGATTTCTTGAGTCAGCTTCTTCATCTCCCTTCTCGAAACACCAGTTTTGTGGATCATGCTCATCTGTCCCCGTGGTGGAGGGAAGGACTCGTTAGAGTTACGAGGCTGCACTTGCTGAACTTGGTGCTGAGGTGGTGGTGGTGGCGGAGGGTTCGGGTGCTGCTGCTGGTGTATAAACTTCGGCATCTCGATAAACTGTCGATAGTCCCTGATCGAGCAGGTGGCTCGACTTCTTCTTGTCATCTTTAGAATCAATATATGCGTGCAGGTAACAGGGAGCGTTTAGCTGCTCGGCAAAAGGCAGTTCTGGGACCCTTGAGGGTCGTGGTTTGTAGTTTCCACGGTTCCCGCGATTGATGTCCTGTCGATCATCCCGCCTATCATCGTACCTATCATCTCGGCGATCAGAATATCCTGCGGCTACCATATTGGTATCATCGTATCCGCGCTCTTTCCTTCTCTTACGGCGATCTCTTCGACTGTCTGAGTCATGTCTTGGCTGGTAGTCGTCTTCGTCGTTGCTGCGTGGTCGAGGTTTTCGTACGTTATCCTCGCCATCAGCCCAACTATTGGCAATTTCCATTAACTTGGTCAAGGTCTTCGGCTTCTTTCGTCCAAGCTCCTCTATGTAAGATTCTCGTCGAATACCATCACTGAAAGTGTCGATTGCTCTATCGACAGAGACATCTTCGGCAGCGTTCAAGAGTTTAGTAAACCTCCCGATGTACGTGCGCATTGACTCTTTCGGCTTTTGCTGACAATGACGCAACTCTTCGATTCCAACAGGCCTTTTATACGTTTCCTGGAAATTCTTGACGAAGGCGTCAACCAGATCTTCCCATGATTTGATGGAACCCTTCGGCAAACTTCTCAACCAGGCTCTTGCCGAATCCTTTAAGTAAAGCTGCAAACATTGCATTGCCGCTATCTGGTTTCCTTTATGCAGGATCACGGTCTGTAGGTAATCGTCTAACCAGGACCTCGGCTCTTGATGCCCGTCATATTTTGCAGCATCAGTGGGCGTAGGTTTGAACCTTTTAGGCGTCATCGTCTCCCTGATTTTGTAGCTTAAACAATCGGCTCCTCTTAATTCGTCGTCGTATTCCTGACTCTCTTCAGAATCATCACTATCATATTCTTCCCTTTCCGCTCGCCTTCGTCGAGCTTTGTCGATCCTACTCTGTGTAATGTCATCTCGAGCATCTCTCGAACGATGCCTAGAGCCACTAACTTGGTGTGTAGATTTCTCCTTCCGTGGAACAAGTTTGTCTCCGAGGATCGCAAGGCTTTCCTGAGCACCTCGAGTAGCTTGTGCCATAGGACCTTCGGGTGCTGGTTGCTGATTGATCAAGTAGGCTGCGAGGTCAGTGGTTGCCCCTTCAACTGTCTTTGGTCTCAACATACCTGCAATATCCGTAGTCATAAAAGATTTGGACAAGTTTGATGTTATTTCTCTCGCATCGTCCTCTGAGAGTCTGGATAACCTTGAATGATGCCTCCCTATACCTTGACTGCTTCGAGAGGAGCTTCCATGCGAAGCCCTTCGACGCTCACTAGATCGATCTGCTGCGAGTATGCGACGATTGAGATTGGCCTGCTCGTTTGATAAACATACTCGATTCCTCTCCAAGATAGACCGGTACGCATTAAGAGTTCCAACCGAAGTTCCGGCGGGAAGCGGCGTATTGTTGGTTATGGCGTCTCGAGCTGCTTCCAACTCTCCGCGATAGTGTAATCGCTATCATCGTTACTGGCGCTATTTTCGGAGTTGCATCGCCTGTTGGCGCGTGGAGTGCGATCTCCTTCTTCTCCTCTTCCGTTCCCCGCGCTTCCTGCATTAAGGATAGCATAGATCTGGGGGTGCGCCATCCTCCAGGTGGCTGTCCTAACGACGCTATCGATGCTTTCTTCTCCTGACGAATATCCGGCACTGCAGACGAGCGGGGTATCGCTTGATCCCAATCCATACCTGGTATCACAGTTTAAGCAGTAGTACAATGTCATATCGGATGACTCAGAGTGATCGGATCCGACCGACATAGATGATATCGACCGAGGGGCGGATGACGAGTAAGAGTTTGTCGACGCTGTCAAACCAGCCGACAGATCAATTGACGATGATGTGGTTGATCCCGCAGTTGGTGAAGACGACTTCCTTGCCGATTTGGTGATAAACGGCTCAGGCAGTGAAGGATCCCTTCTGTATTGATGTTGCAGTGGAACTTCCGAACGTCAAGCCTAAGCCTCCTTGCAGATCCGAAAAGATCGGGCGAGATGATTCGTTATGTGGAGTAAACTCAAAAGACCCGAATCGAATCGAGTTCCCCGAGCTTGGCGACGAAGAAGCCAGCGGAGACATTGGCGGTGTTGATGAAGCTGCCGATGACATGATCGAACTTGCCGATGCTGGGTCTTGTGCCAACAGGTTTCCCACAGACGGCGCCAATTGTCGAGGATATTCCCGGCAATGCCTTTTGTTTGGGGCTTAGGGTAGATGGAATCCTGTAGGCTGACATGAGACATCGGTTATCAAACAAGCGGGGAGAGCGATTTACCCAGGTTCGGGGCCCTCGATGAGGTAAAACCCTTACGTCCTGCATGTCTGATCTTTATTATGAAAATATCGGGTTACAATGGGGTGCCGAAGGTTTTGGCTTTGATCTCGTCGAGAGGCTAAGTTTTGCGATGACCTAGCTCTAGACTTGTGGTGGTTATGGCTACTATTATTGTGTGCCTCGACAGGCCCTCTCCTGGCCCTTATATTGGGAGCCAGGTCTCGAGAGGCCTGTTCGAGTACGACTAGGTTACAAAGAGTCCTATGTCTAATATTTTCGTGTATTCTTCGTCGTCTTGCCTTGCTTTCCAAGACTCCTTTCTTGGAATTAACGTATCGGCCCACCTTGGTCGATGGATATCCTTCATGGACCCTTGGTTGGGCCGTAATTAAGAGGTAGCGCAAGACTAGTTACCCGAAGGGTAATGCCCACATCAGCAGGTGCACAGCTTCTTCGATAAGTGTCGTGGAGGTTTAGCCATGGTATGGAAAACCATGTTTGCACTCGATCCAGGTCCTTTGACTTTTCTTGCTTTAATGATGAAATACACGAATGCTACCAGTGTTAGAACTCTGGTGCAGAACGAACTTCTTGCCGGAGCCAAACTTGCTTTTGCCTTTGTGCTGGCCCGTTACCCGCCGCTTGATTTGGAGTTGATCCCCAAGGTAGATATCAAATTGCATCAGTACTATCCTGTCACAAGACGCCCTGCTTCGAATATAATTGGCATGTTAGAAGCGGGCACCAGGACTGACTTTGGAGGCTTGGACTAATCGAAGGGCAGGAGGATCGACTTAGTGTATCGATTGGTCGCGCATGCGGTGTAGTTTTTGTGATATAATGTCTTGTCTTCTACAGCCCCGAGTGTTTGGGTGTGATGTAAACTCGAAACAATTTGCATCGTGCCACTGATATAATTATTTGTTGTGCTGAATTTTTGCGTTGAAGATTTGCCGATGGCGATGCCCGTGAGAACGGACGAGCCGCATTATTGAGTGACCTGTGGTGAAACTTGTCGTGAGAATGACGTGTTACGTAGAGCTATTTTTGGTATAAGTGCTAAGCGACCAGCCCCGAGTAATCGGGTGAGCCACAGACTCCACAGACTCATGGCCCAAGTACCGTGTAGATGAAGTTTTGGCGCGGAGCCGTGGTTTTGTTTTGTATGACACCGGTAACAACGTCTGAGTAATCAAGTCATGTTGCAAGCTCAGCAGACCCATAGCTATCTTATCGTGTGAATCAACGGGTAAGCCATCTGCGCGATGGCCTCGTAGCCCAATTATCGTGAGAACGATGTTTTTAGTGTGAGCCGTTGTCTTTATGTAAGTTTCGTCGGAAGAAGCTCGCGAGTCTTTGGGTGCGTTATAGGCTCGACGAACTCGTGGCTCAATTAGCGTGTAAACAACGTTTTGGCGCAAAGCCATAAGTTTATGTGTATATCATCGGCAGCAGTCCCGAGCGTCAGGTGCGCTGCAAACTCGACGGACATGTATCATCTTTATTGTGAGGACGATGTAGCGTGCAGAGCCGTATTATTGTTTTTAGTTGTATCGAATGGGATGACAGGCTGCACTGCTTATCTTGATGGATTCGTAATGCTTGTTATCGTGAGTACGATGTATCGCCTGGAGCTTTATACTTTATGTAGGAACTTACTGATTACAACCCCCAAGCCATTCGAGTGTGCTCATCGATAGTTTAAAAAATATCTCTGGTAATTATCGTGTATACGATGTTTATTTTGGAGACTAGTGCTCCCGGTAAGAGTGGATGTTGTAGCCGAAGTTGTTTCAGGAGCCCCCGAGTAACTTTGGGTGTGTCCTGAGCGATAGAGTAATAGTTGTGTGGATGAACTATAACTTTATTGATAAACTGTAACTGATGTACATATGATCTTGCTATGGCTAAGAAGCCTTATTGAATGAAGTAAAAGAAAAAAAGATCCTATGCAATAGTGAGATCAGCCAACGTGTTGACTGTTTCCTTCAGGTCGGGGGTGTGCACTTGTTCTTTCTTTGATTCTCTGGCGATGTTAGACTCGTCGGTTTTTACGTTCCGATTGTTGGCAGATGGCTGCTTGTGGTTGATGACTATGTCCAGTGCATTGGGATAGTCCTTAATCCCGAATGTAGTTCTTCGAATCCCACTAACCTTTTGTATATGGTCTGGAAGTTCTTGACGAAGGCGTTGACTACATCCTCCGAGGACCTGACAGATCCTCGTGGCAGGCCCATCAGCCAGGCTCGTGCCAAATCCTTGAGGTATAGCTGCACGCACTGCATTGCTGCAACTTGGTTTCTCTTTTGTTGGATTACAGTTTGCAGGTAACACCTATCCATGATCTTGGCTCCTGCTAGCCGTCATACTTGGCAGCGTCAGTAGGAGTCGGCTTTGAATCTCTTAGGTGGCATTGTCTCCCTAGTCCCTTGACTCAGGCAGTCGGTTCCACGGAGCTCGCCTTCGTGCTTCTAGGTTCCTTCGGAATCGTCACTCCCGTACCGACACGTGCGGTGCGTCGGCGGCGAGCTTTGTCGATCTTGCGCTGGGTGATGTCATCTCAGGTGTCCTTGTCGTGCGACCATCGTCGGGAGACGACGCTTCGGCGTGGAGATCTATCGGGTGATCGTGATGATCGACGTCGATTGTCGCTGCTATGGCGTGGTGATTTATCGGGTGATCGTGATGATCGGCGTCGAGAGCCATTGGTGCGGCGTGGAGACTTCTCTTTACTGGGTGTGAGCTTGTCGCTGATGATCTTGAGGCTTTCGAAGGCAACCCGATGACCTATTACCATCGGATCTCCATCTGTTGGCTGATTGTTGATCATGTATGTTGCGATGTGCGCGGTTGCACCTTCCACCGTTTTGGGCCTGAGGATACCACCGTGTCCATTGTCATGAAGGAGTTGGAGAGGTTCGATGTGATTTCTCTTGCCTCTGCTTTCGATAAGCACGGGATGCGCGAGCGATACCTGCTAGGGGCCTAGTTTCTCTTCGAGGCGCTGCCAAGGGAAGAGAGTTCCCTTCGGCGCTCGCTTGGTTGGTCGGCTGCTAACCGGCGTCGATCGAGTTCTCGATGATAGCATGATAAGCGTTGAGGGTACCTTGTGACACGCCGGCGGGGTGGCTGGTATTTTTGACGATGGCATCGCGCACTGTGACCCACTCATCCTTAGAGACAGAGAAGGTGCTGTGAGCGTTGCTGCTGCTAGCTTCGCCATCTCGCTGTCGATTGACGTTGGCACGCGCGGTAGTGCCACCTATAAGAACTTTGGCTCCGGTCTCTGGGACAAAGGCACTACTAGGAAAAGGCTTACTGTCGGCGACCTAAAAAGGCTTACCGACGGCGCTTTCGGATTCGTCGGCGATCACCTCGCCGGTGGTAATGGGTTATCCCCGGCGCTTTCATGTTCGCCAGCGGTAATGGGACATTACCCCTGGCACTTTGCCATACTCGCCGGCGGTAATTTGGTACCACCAGCGCATCCCTACTCGCCGGTGGTATTTTAAGTTACCCCCGGCGCATATGCGAAGACGCCAGCGGTATGTTGAATAGGATTTCAGAAAAAAAACACATAAATAAAAGAATATATAGTAGTCGAAACATTTCTTAAAGCAAAATATCATGCTCCAACATCCAAACAGATGCGTAGTTGAACAATCAAACAATAGTAAATTACAACTGTATAAATAAACTTGCTGATTCTGCCGAAAGCAACAAAAGAAAGGAAGAAATACCAAAATCATCATCTACACAGGTAGAGTGCATTGTTGCACAGTGCACAAAAAAAATGTGAGACCACATTCTAAGTTGGCAGTATGAAAGTGATAATGTAGATTCATAAGAAACCAATGGATGGTTTCAGTAGTTAGGAAAAACGCCTAATGACATAGTGAAGATGGAAATGTCTGATATCATGGATAGTTAGGCCACTCGCTTGATGAGGAGGGGCTCTATGCCCTCAGGGTACCCCAGTCGATGTCGTGTGTTGTCTTCCCTGCAACGCCTGCTACCTAAGAGACAGAGAAGAGTTTTATGTGTGAGCCATACAGCGTACTGGCCTATGAACACAACCAAACCATGGTAAATAATTTCTCAAGTGCATTTTGCCTAGCATGGAACAAATAGATACACCTGAGACATACCAGGCTTGCAATATACATGGCTCGGATAGCAACCGATGCATTCGATGGTGGTCAGCTCCTTCATCACCGATTTCCATACGTCTTTCAAATAAGCGTAACATCAATTGGCCACTTGCACAAAAATATCTTTTAGGACGAATATATGAGAACCAAACTTCAAGAGTTGCCCAAATCAATTCCCCAGAACCGGGATGGCCACTACCTGTACAAAATTCAGATTGCGAAGACATTAACCACAATGAAATAATTGGGTTGAAGAAGTATTTTAGGTAGAAAAAAACTGCGGGAAAATCACCGCACCTCCTCCCAACACAATCAAACCTACTGCAGTCAGGACAACATAAACCATTGGAACCCATCCAACAGGCTCTTGTATGCCTCATTTGATATAAATCTGAATCATTTGAGGCAATCTATCGTCATAATGGGTAGAGGCTATCAGACTATTAAATTTGTAGATAAACCACTATCCATCGTAAAAATCCGACCCAAAAAGAAAGTGCAATATGTAGTACACGAGCCAGAGCATATCTTTCTATTAGAAAACGAGGGCTGGCCCACAGCTCCATTGTATTATATTTTTTAACCCAATATCAAAGTGCATATTTAGATGCAAGGCTATTTTTCCTCTTTCATTAAGCGTACCACTACTGAAGCAAGTAAAACCAAGCCGAAAAAACACTCAGCGCAGGTGCTAGATATTTAATTCTAGTTTACAATTCTGCACTAACGTGAACATAACTAAGGCAACATCATAGATAAAACAAAAATACCAAAAAAACATAACCAGTTGATCACCTACAGCCCTCTACACAAATGTGAAGTAGCCACTGATTCTTCTCCCATAGAATTAACCATGACCAAGAAAATAAGATCAGATTGCAGAAATGGAAAGAACATGATGTCTATTCCTTTAACACCTCAAACATGTGTAACTACCAAGATATATATCATATCAGATTGTCATTCCATTGGAAATAAATGACTCCCACGGACACCCCAACCTAAGGATCAGGCCAACACAATATACCTATCACCCTAGAACCCACACGCTTTGAAAGTACCAATAATACACTTTTAATCTCTTTCAGATCTAAAACTCAGAACTATGCGTCTATGTCTCGAAAGGACATACTAAAAGTCGAGATAATGTGGGGAGCCTCCTTTAAGCAGAGTTGAATTATCTTTATGTTGTATCCTAACTACAGGAGAAGGAAGCCTCTTTCTGAATAACTGAATCAAACGTAGTATTCTGTTCTTATTGATTGCAGCCTTTAATCAAAAATATCAACAATAAAACTGAAAAATTAGAAACAAGTGTGCATGGAGCCCTAAACAGTAGTAATCTGCCATCTCTCAAGTATAAAAGGGCGTAATTCTCTCTGTATCACCGTCAATATCCACATTACGATCCTATGATTCACAAGTGCCTGAACATGAATAGAATCCATGATCCTGAACCATTTGACAATATCACTACAAGCCTGCTGTATTGTAGAAATGCAGATTTCCTAGAAACGAACTCTCCCAAACAGCTAAACATGTGATCTTCTCAATGCATGCAGGGACAAGCAAATTAGACAGTTGACATACTGCAACCAAAAGATAACGGCGAAAACGCTCGAATTCCTCTCCGGGGCAGGATCGGCCACACTAGTGGAAAACGGGGCTATAGGCCCGGTTCATTTGGGCCTTTAGTCCCGGTTTCCAAACCGGGACCAATTAGGCGGGACTAAAGGTTCCCCCCTTTAGTCCCGGTTGTAAAACAAACCGGGACTAAAGGTCCCGCCACGTGGGCTGCTGGCGCGCGTCGAGGAAAAACCCTTTAGTCCCGGTTTGTAACACGAACCGGGACTAAAGGTTATTTCGTTATTTTTTTATCTATTTGGTTCCCAATTATTTTTCGCTCCTCTTTTTTTTCCTATTTTTTCAGAATTTCTAGTATTTCAGTTATTTAACTAGTTTAGTTTCTAACTCCACTTAATCTCTAACTACCCTTAATCTCTAGTCAAATTACTTACTCGTGGTCCAACTTCCCGCTCGGTCACCCATCCTCCCACTACTCCAGCACTAGCACGCTTAACTTCCAAGTTCCTTTCCCATCCCGCTTCCAAGTGCTTCGCGCGCATGTTGTGATACTAGTATCATATCAATCCTATTAACATGTTGATCACAAGCAAGGAGTGGCCGGCCCCGAAAGTATTTGGCCTTAATCAGCTTAAGCCACAAGCCCCCGTCGTTAGATAGGATCCTCCAAACCCATTTCAGCATGAGGGCCATTTCCAAATAATTATTTTAATAAACAAAACTAATAACGTACATGTTGTGGTAATGGTATTATAATTATAATTTTTTAAATTTGTATTATAATTGTTTTTTTAATTTATTATTTTTTAATATTTTTTTGCCAAACTTGAAAATTTGAAAATCGAAAAAATTGGCTAACTTTATGGTTAAGTAATAGTAATCTTTATGCATGATGTAATTATTATTTTAAAAAATTTAAAAAAATAAAATTCCGAATTTATGGCAAAAACTAAAATCTTCCTGCTTTCATATTTTCATTTGGAATTTTGAGAATCTAAAAATTGGCTAACCGGGTAAACCCTAGTGAATTCGGATGTAACTTTTTCGAAAAAGTTACATCCGAATTCACCAGGGTTTACCCGGTTAGCCAAATTTTAGATTGTAAAAATTCCAAATGAAAATACGAAAGCAGGAAGATTTAGTTTTTGCTATAAATTACGGATTTTATATTTTTTTTATTTTTTAAAAATTAAAATTAATAATTGCATCATGCATAAAGATTACTATTACTTTAACCCAATTTTTAGATTTTCAAATTTTTAGGTTTTAGGTTGGGCAAAAATATATAAATTAAAAAAATTAAAAATAATACAAATTAAAAAGTTAATGTTTATTTATTTATTCAAGATTATTATTACATCATTACTTTTGTTTATTAAAAGAATTATTTTAAATTCAAACAAAAAATAAATGTGACATCGACCAACATGTTAATAGGATTGATATGATAGTAGTATCACATGCATGCGCGCGAAGCACTTGGATGCGGGACGGAATGGAACTCGGAAGTTAAGCGTGCTAGTGCTAGAGTAGTGGGAGGATGGGTGATCGAGCCGGAAGTTTGACCACGAGTAAGTAATTTGACTAGAGATAAGTGTTGTTAGAGATAGAGACTAAACTATGCAAATAACTGAAATAATAGAAATTTCGAAAAACCAGAAAAAAATGGAGTGAAAAAAATTTTAAAAATAAAATTAGAAAATCTGGAGATATTTTCGCCCCGACGCGCGGAACCACGTGGATGGACCTTTATTCCCGGTTCGTAAGTAACCGGGACTAAAGGGGGGCCTTTAGTCTCGACCCTTTAGTCCCGGTTGCACAACCGGGACTAAAGCCCCTTATGACCCGGGACTAAAGGGCCTTTTTCTACTAGTGCAAAGATAATCAACCCAAGTCCCTCCTCGAAATAGGCTTTCACCCCGCTTTATAAATAAAGCAACCACATCCATACAGAGTTCAGATACAACACAACAAGCACACAACACACACGAACGGTCTGTGCGAGGCAACAGCATAGCATGCCCACAAAGAATAAGAGACGTGATATAACCCCCACTGAAGAAGGCCACTCAGAGGCTGGACGACGTAGAAATGCGATGGGCTGCCGCAAGAAGATCCTCCAACATGCCGTCCAGACGCTCCCTGTCCCGCTTCCTACATAGCGGGTACCACTGCTGCAACAAAGCCAAGAAAGAGTAGAGAGAGTCAGAAGCACGTCGAGGTAGGATACGATCAATGACCATCTTATTGCGCACAGTCCAGAGAGTCCAGGTCAAGGTCGTGAACAGTAGCAATAAGAGGCGCCTCCTCCTACCAGTGTTGTTCACATGGGCCTCAATGAACTCCCCGAGGGCTGAGGCCTGCCACTCCGGCCCCAACGCCTCATGTAGGAAGCTCCAAAGGAAACGGGCCGCGGGGCAAGAGAACATGATGTGCGTCGTCGTCTCCGGGAACGCACACAATGGACAAAGCCCGTTACCCGGCCCGTGCCTCTTCGCAACCTCCACCCTAGAGGGACAGCGATCCCTAAGCAACTGCCATAAGAAAATCTTCATCTTAAGAAAGATAGGCGCTTTAAAAAGAGGGGCCGTCCAGGGAAGCAGGGGGCCCCTAAACATGGCCCTATAGGCTGTCCGCACGGAGAACGAGCTAGATGGCGTTAAGCGCCACGAGGGCGCATCTAATCCTCCCGGCAGAGCGTCCGTGAGGAGGTTCCGCAGCGAGGCCAAACTCAGGGCTTCTCCCTGGGTTAGACCGTGACAGAACAAGATATCCCAGCCCCCCTAGGCAACGTCGGCAACAAGGATAGGTGTTCGCGCAAATGGCGAAGAGGTCCGGGAAGTCAAGACAAATGGGGCGATCGCCAAGCCATGGGTCAAGCCAGAACATGGTCCCTCTACCATCGCCTATGGAGAGGGATAGTCCTGCTCTAATCTCATGCTTAATGTCCTGGAGGGCTCTCCAAAACTGAGAACCCTCCCGACGATCACAAGCAAGGAGTGGCCGGCCCCGAAAGTATTTGGCCTTAATCAGCTTAAGCCACAAGCCCCCGTCGTTAGATAGGATCCTCCAAACCCATTTCAGCATGAGGGCCACATTCATGTGGCGAGAGGAGATAATCCCTATGCCCCCAAGGTCCTTGGGGGCGCACACATCGGCCCATTTGACCATGTGGTATTTTTGGTGGCCTGTCCTGTCTTGCCAAAAGAAGCGGGAAAGCTCTTTGTCAAAGGCAGCATGTACCTCTTTAAGAAGGATATACAGACCCATGATATACATGGGGAGACTAGACAGGCACGAATCAATGAGAACCGTCTTGCCACCCTTGGAGGTGAACCTCCCGCACCACGGTTCAGCCTTCGCTCTAACTCACCCCACCAAGGGGGCGAGATCTCTAGTAAGGATCCTAGAATCCCTAACAGGTACTCCCAGGTAGTTCACAGGTAAAGATGACAACCTGCAGTTGAGGTTGTCAGCGATCTGCTGTTGAGTTTCCGGAGGGTACCCGAAGCCCACAAACCTCACTTTTGTCAAAGTTAATTTTGAGGCCCGACATGGCCTCAAAACAGAGGAGTAGGAACTTGGAGTTCTGGATATCTAGGTCCGAACCCTCAAACATAATCATGGTTTCATCCGCATACTGGAGGTGGTCACCCCTCCGCCAGGGATGAGGTGTTTGACCACTCCAGTAATATGGCCCGAGATCCTAGCCCTCTCCAGGATCTCGGCCAGGGAGTCAACCGCAGCGTTGAAGAGGATAGGGGACAGGGGGTCGCCCTGTCGCACTCCACACGCCGGCCTAAAATAGGGACCCACTTCCCCATTAATGTTAATGGTCGTGTTGCTAGTCATCACCGTCTGCATAATCCAACCAATCATCTGGTCGTCCACGCCCCTCCTCTGAAGAACCTGTCGGAGGAAGGACCAGTCCAAACGGTCGTAGGCTTTCTGGAAGTCAAGTTTTAAGAAGACACCCTCTGGTGTCGACTCCTGAACTCATGCACAATCTCATGAAGTGCTAGAATGCCATCGTGGATGTGGCGGCCCTTGAGGAAGGCTAACTGGTATTGGTGCGTAGTCCGCTCCATTACCGGAGCCAACCTCACCGCGCACACCTTGGAAAACAACCGTTGAATCACGTTGATGACCGTAATTGGCCTGAACTGGCGTATATCCGTGGCCCCCACTAACTTGGGATCAAGGTAATGACACCGTAGATCAGACGCCCCATATCAAGGGTTCCAACGTAGAACTCCTGAAACATGGGCATAATAGTCTCCTGGAGTTTCACCTAGAATTTCTGGAAGAAGACAACCGGAAGCCCATCCGGGCCAGGGGCCGAGTTAGCCTTCATGCCCTCGAGCGCGCTCCAGACTTCCGTTGAGAGGAACGGAAGAGTGAGAGTGGCATTCTGATCGTTAGAGACCCAGGCCCTAGCTGGCCATAGGTCTGCCGCGAGGGAAACCCCTGTTCTGGGGCCAGCCGCAAAAAGACCTTTATAAAAGGTATAAATATGGGTGGTGATCTCCCCGGTCTCCTCCAGTAGGAGATCACCATCCCAGAGACAGGGGATGGAACACTTCCAGCGACGGGCATTCGCAATCGCATGGAAGTATGCAGTGTTCGCATCCCCCTGGAGGAGCCAATTCTGGCGGCTCCGTTGTCGCTAGAAGACCTCATCCCCACGCTACATCTCCATAAGGGAGTGTTCAAGGGCATAGCGCTGAAGCCACTCCTCAGCGGCTAAGCCATCCTCGTCCGCGATGCGGTCTAACTCCTGGATTTGGCGGAGGAGTAGGTCCTTCTTCTGGCGAACCTCCGCCCCGAGGTTAGCCCCCTAGCCTCTCATAAACTGGCGGGCGATCTTCGCGCCGTGATGCCAAACATCAACTGCATTGAAGACCCTCGGTGGGGAGTCCGCCACGCGCTCCCACTTGTAGCCAACCGCCTCCATGAACCCTGGCTGTCTGAGCCAAAAGTTTTCAAAGTGGAAGCAGTTTAGCCTCGGGGGGGGCAGCCCCCCCCCCCGAGCACAACAGGAGTGGGGAGTGATCGGACCCAATCCTTGTAGCCGCCCTAAGAGAGCACAGTGGGAATTCCATTTCCCATTCACCCGACACAAAGACCCGGTCAAGCACACTCTGGACCGGGTCAATGCGGTTGTTGCTCCACGTGAACCGAGCTCCCACTCGCGTGATCTCTCTAAGGGCGAGATCCGCAAGGCAGTCGTTGAACATCCGCATCCTACGGATGTCCACCCGGCTCGAGCTCTTGTCCTCCGGGGAGCGTATCAAGTTAAAATCGCCGGCCACCACCACTGGGGTGGTACACCGGTCGATCTTATCTCGCAGCTCCTCCAGGAAGGCCTGCGACCTCGAATGGTCCGCTGGCCCATAGACGATAATAACCTCCCAGCTAAGGTTAGATCGTTTATGGGTGACGGCCATACACTACTAGGGAAAAGCCTATAGGTGGTGGAATGTGATGTCGTGCTCCATATCCTCAACCTCGAAGGTATCGTAGACTCACGAAGAACTCGTCGTGCTCCATATCCTCAACCTCGAAGGTATCCTCCTTCACGCCTAGGAGGATGCCGCCCGAGTGACCCGAGGCAGGACGCCAATGCCAGGCGAACTTGTGTCTACTAAGACCCTCCAGCTCGTGGAGGAGGAAGGACTCCTTAATCGTCTCTTGGAGCCCCACAATATCTACGTTCTCGCGCCGCATGTACTCCTTCAGTTGTTGTTTGCGACACGGGGCCTTGAACCCCCTGATGTTCCAAATGAGTGAGAAGACGGGATCACTCATTGGATCACATCAGATTGGGGTGTTCCCCTACTGGGAACCGATCGAGTCCTACTACGCGTCGAGGGTCCGGACGGTGGTCTAGGAGGTCTCCCTCGCGGTCCCCCTACCTAGGGGGGCCGCTTTAGAGCTATCAAAAGGGTTAGACCCATTGGTAGTGTGGGGCACCGAACTTACCAGTCCGAAACTCCTGTTATGCATACAATTTCACGATCCCAAGATCATTCCATCGTGAATACATAACCGAACTGATACCAAATTACATCATCCATTACAGTACCGAATTAAAAGTATTACGGAAGTCTTACATCATAGGCCATCAAAGCAGTAGTTCAACAAACATCAGCGGAATTTATTTGACTTCAAACAACGGTGGAACCCAAGTTAGGCCTTTACCCTACAGGCGGCTGACTGGGAGAGCGTCCTAGTTCGCCTCTTCGGCGTCGTACTCTTCGTCTTCGTAGTACTCCTCTTCAAGGTCTGGCCAAGTAAATAGCCAGGACAACAATGCCAATGAGTACGTTTGAATGTACTCGTAAACCACCTTAGAGAGAAATAAAGGATATGCAATATGGCAGTAGCAAGGAACATGCACTAAACTAGGGCGACAAGGAGCGAGAGGTGGTTCCTCTCGAGAGTATGACATCTCTATATGTTTGTTGAAAAACATTTTGAAAACAAGTTTATTTGAAGACTAATAGGTAAGGAAAACCCATTTTCATTTCCCGTCATCGGAGTGACCAAACAACTTTAACTTTCCTCCGTACCTCCCAGGTATATCTCCATCAGACTTGGGCAGGGTTACCCCATTCCAAGGTTTTCGAAACACTTCTTTTCTTGAAAACCTTTTTCACAAACCTTTTTAAAGAGGGCTCCCGACCTATAGTCCGACTTTCCTTTAAAAAGCGACTAAGGTGCTAAGCACCATATCACTAATAGAGATATGGTCAGTAGGTACCAACGAGGGATGCACCCTAAGGGTGGATCAATAAAACTCCGGGTGGCACTAACCACCGACATGAAAACTAAAAGACATGCACTTTATAAAACCTGTAATAATGCAAGAGCAAGATATATAGGATCAGAGATGCATCAAGAGGTGGCTTTCCTTGATCAGCAAAGTGTCCCTAGTCTTCCTCTTCAAATCCCCCGAAGTCACTTCCTCCTCCTTCGGTTCTGACGGCGTTCGAATCTAGCGTCGCAAAAAGAAAACAACAAGCCATACCAAATCAACAAACCACACCAGAATAAATCACACAAAAATTTGGAAAATCACAGTATGTAAAGTTTCACAAATACAAGCTACTGAAAGTGGTTTCACCCATTTATGGTTTTTAAAACAAAAGATATGATTTTTGCAATTCCAAAATTGACTTAGGAACCATTTAAATGACCTAAATCTTTCTGAAAGTCACAAAATTGCATGCAGCATACCTACTGAATGCTAATAATATGTGTAACACACATTCACAAGAATCACATGCAACTAAAATCTTAAATGACCTAGACAAATTAATTAATACAGAAACCAGAGCACACAATTAGCTAGGCACACCAGTATCAGAGCATTACCAACCAAATCCAAGCACACCCCTGGATAGCTAATGCTATTTGTGATCCAACCCCACTGGTTTGACATTTTTCTGATTTGTAAAAGAATTTACAAAAATAAAATACTAAAAAGGTGCCCTGTTTCAGATATAAATTCACCAGGCCTAATCTACAACTCCAGAAATCATCTCCTTTGGCATAGAAATACCCTATCAGTACGTCTACCAGTAGCACTTGGTTTTTCTCCAAAAGCCAATTTAGTTTTCAATTTAAAAATCAGTGAAGAGCTCTCTGGACTAAGTTTAATTTTCTATCCAAATTAATTCCAGGAAGCTATTTCATGCTAGACTAGTACCAAAAGAAAGATACTTACTTCTACTTCATAATAAAATTAACCTCATGCAAAAAGGATCTTTAATTCTCACACACCAAATAAAGTACACAATCAGTAACATTATAGGGTTTTGTTTAACAGCACATTTTTGCAACCCATAATCACATGCATGCAATTTTATCTTGTTAGGAATTTATTCACGAGCAAACAGAAACTTGAATCATTCAAATCGAATGATCGAGGAATAAATGGTGATTTAAAAGCTCAGCAGGATTCACTGGAAGTTTTTGAAAACAGAAATAACGAAAAGGAGAAACGGCCGGGGTGCTGGGCCTGGCCAGATCCAGCCCGGCAGAGAGGCTGCTGCGTGGGAGACAGCGGTTTGAATCCTGCAGCGACGTGGCCGCCACGCTGGCCGGCGGTCCAGGGGGCCAGGCGCATGCACCGGTTGGATGTGCATCCAACGGTGGCCGCGCCTCCTTCTACCTCGCGACGCGGAAGGTAAGCAGGTGTAAAACCTAGCTACTGGAAGGTTTGCAGGGGCTCACCTAGGGCGCGAGGCACAGCGAGGCGGGGTGAGTTCGAGGCAGTGGAGCTGGGGCTATCCAGCAGCGGTCGCGGCGGCCGGAACCGCCACCCTTTTTCCGGCGGTCGTCGACGGTGACAGCGACGCTGTTCGGGACGGCGTCCGCTATGGGGCACCCTGGGAGGGGAAAAAGATTGCGTTAGACGGAGGGAAGACAGGCGCATCCACCGTGCGAGGAGAGGGAAAGGAACGGAGGAGCTGCATGACGGCAACCTCCACCGGGCTTGCAACCGTCGTGCTCGAGCTTGGCAGCAGGGAGGAGCGGAGCTCCGCTCTGCTCAGGAGAGGGAGTGGAGGGTTGGAGTGGGGGAAAATGGAGGCGAAGGGAACGAGCAGGAGGGGCCTGGCCCTATTTAAAGGCTAACGCCGGTGCACGGTGCACCGGGTCTGTGGCGAGAGAGAAAAACGACGGCAGCGGTGGATTGGCGGAGAGTGGCGGTGGTGCTGCGTGCCTGAGCTGCGGAGGGGGTTCTTGGAGGGACGCAGGTGTCGGGAACGCGAGGGAGACGCCAAGTAAGGAGGGGTCACGTCGGTTCGCCAAGTGTTCGACGAAACGACGGAAAAGATTGAGGACGGTAGCGTCCAAGTCAGGTCGAAAGAGCGCGTCTCCTATTCGTGTGTGCGTGCGTGGTGCACGCCTGCATCATTGTGCAGGGTCCAGGGGGACGGGGGAAATGTGAGGCGACGTGGGTGTGGGCGTGCCCGTGTGTGGTGAGCGTGGTCACCACTCACCACCAGGGGCTAGCAGGCACGGTCTGCGACGGAGGCTCACGGGAGAGTGTCGGGGAGGGAGAGGAGAGCGTCAGAGTGCTGTCCACGCTCTCCTGCCAGGGAATGCACGGCTGCAGCAAAAGTGAGAGAGGGGGTGCCGGCCATCGCGTGTGTGTCCAAAGAAGGGAAGTGACGGGTGAGTCTCTAGCTTGAATAGGGGAGGGACAGGAGGGAGGTGCTGGTGTGTGTATTTTCCAGGTTTGGCTGCATCTGGTTGTCATTGATTTCATGTGAGGCATGGAGTCCACTCAGCCCCGGCCATCTCCTTCTCCCTACTCTTTCTCACTCACCAAATTGGTATAATGATCATGCATGAGCACATGTGTGTGTGTGTGTGTGGAGTGAGTGAGTGAGCGGAGATTGAGATGGTTAGGCTGAAAAAGAAAAGAGGGAGGGATCGGCTAACACATGCCCATGAAAGACATGGCCGGCTCTTCTCTTTGCCAAGCAAGAGAGGACAAGAGGAAATGGCCAAAAGAGATTAAGCATATCGACCAGGGATGCATGTGATGGAGAGATCATGTGAGGGAGTGATGGTGATGATAATAGAAAAGTTGTGAGAGACAAGAGAAGGGATGAGAGCATGGCCGGCCACTTTTAATTAGCAAGCCTAAATGGCTCACCAAGTGCATAGGTGAAGAGAGTGAGGAGAAAAAAATGAGGGAAAGAATCTTGGGAAAAGAAAATAAGGAGTAGAAACTTTTTGACTAGGGCATGGTCTATGTGACCACTTCTCAACCTAAGCCAATTTTCAGATTTTTGGCAAGACCACTCACAAGTGATAAAGGTTAAGTCAAGGGTGAAAATGGGATGAGTTCATTAGCACACGGCTAGATAAATTTTATAATCAAATTTGGTTGAGAATTGAGAGAGAAAAGTCACACACAAAAGTGACTAGAATTTGATCTTGGAAGATCCATCTAAGCATTAGAGGCTTAAGTCCTAGGGTTTAGTGAGAAAGGGAAATGTGATCACTCAAGTAAATAGAGAGAGGTGAAATGCTTCGAGGAGGTTGGTGTCATGGTTAATTTAATTCAAACCAGAAATAAAGAGGTTCACGTGCAGAAAGGGTTTTAGGATTTTTAGTGATTGACGCACAATGTAATTTTCACAAGTAACAACCACACACATCCTACAATTAATGCAAGATCAACTATATGCATGCAAATTTTGAAGGTAGAAAAAGTTTTTGTTGTCCCAAAAATTTGTATTCCAAAATTTTAATCAAAGCACAAAAGTTGGGTTGTTACAGGTAGGCTCCAGACCAGACCCAGGTGCCAACTGCACAGGGTCGGTCAGGGAAGCGGTGGTCGCCCTCTCGCGCTCCAACTGAGCGCGAGAGGCTGCGAGCACGCCCTCGTAGACCTCCTTGGCATGAATCGCCACCAGTTGTTCGGCCCGTCGGCCGCGTTCACCCCTGAAAATCACACCACAATTCGACGCCACCTGACCAAGGTGGTCGAGCGACGCTGTAGCAAGAACAGAGAACCGAGAGCCCGAGGGGGGAGAGGGGCGAGAAGTGGGGCGGGTACCTGAGTCGAGGTTGCGGGCCGTAGCCCGCCTCTCTGCCTGCTCTGCTACAGTCGGCTCCATCGCCTCTGCCCGGTGCGGGAGCGAGCGAGCCTAGAGCTGTGGCGGGACGGCTGAGTGGACTGGCACTGACGCCGCGGGGCTCTCGCCTTGGCATCAGCCACGGGATTGTCGGGGAAGACCGAGGCTGGCTCTAGGACGGTAGGACCTGGGGTCGCAGGGCCCAGGGGCGAGGTGGGAGTAGAGCTCGGGGAGCGCATGTAGCAGACCAGCCCTGGCGACCTCGGCGACTGCGGGGGCACACGTCCAACCCAACGCTCGCTGACGACGTCTCCTGGGGGAAGTTGGACCCGTACTCCATGATGGACAGGCCGCAGGACTCCACAGTGACGGCTGGGGGAGCGCGGGGGATAGTCGTCCCCACCTTGGCCGGCGCGCTCCTGTGAGTCTGCGCCGACCCAGGCAGAGCCGACTGCGCCCCAGGCCTGGCGTCCAGAGCTGCTGAAGCCCCGGCCCCGGCACCAGGAATCTGTCTCTGAGAGGACTCCTCGCCATCGCCGCCCAAGTCGTCCTCAGAGTCTCCGTCGGAAGGATCATCATCATCCTCGGCGTCGTTATCATGGTGGGACTGAGAGGGGTCGAGCGGAGGAGTCGGAGACCCCGCCTGGGCCTCGTCTCCCTCCACCTCAACCATCAGGCCCAGCCACCCTTCCCAAAGAAGATGTGGGGAAGAGTGCAGGCGAGCTTCGCGGGGTCCGGGCAGAGGATCAGCATGCGCACCGGCCAGGCGCCTGGGAGAGAGAGAGGGTCCACGGTGACAAGCTTGCCAATGGTCTGGGAGATGAGCTCTATGATATGCTCACTCCTAGCCTCCTCAAGAATGTCGTGGACCCGGACCCAAACCTCAGACAAAGTAGCCACAGTAACGGGATCGACACTAGACGGCCTAACAGAAACGCTGATGTTGTTGGCCGGAAGGATGGTCGTGTTGCTCCAGGATAGGGTGCGAAGGAGCTCAGCCGAGGGAAACACCACTGCAAACTCAATAGGCGAGATCACTCTCACGTTCCACACCCAAGTCGACTCCAACCGAGCGAGCTCGGCGCGGATCGTTTCGACTGTCACCTCAATCTGTAACGGGGGGTCCTGCTCCGAAAGCACGGTGATCACTGCAAGGTTATAAGGGGTGCTTAGCTCCACCCCCCAAGGTCGATGTAGTAGAAGGCCCCATCGATCCCGTGTCCGAGGTACTCGATGACCTCCCGCCTCCTGCGGCTGTTGAACCGCTCCTTGCATGCCGCAGCTTGGTGAGCCGGGTCACCACAAAAGAGGCATTGCTCTGGCCTCGTGCACGCGGACCGAAAATGCCCCATCTCGCTACTGTTGAAGCATATGTTGGAGGTGGGAATTTCTCCGGCGGCGCCGACACCACCAGCTAAGTGTCGGCACGGCCATCGAGCAACTGTCCCCTGCGGAGGCGCCATAGGTGGGTGCCCAAGCTGGCTCCCACCTGCGGCGCCTCCCCCAACGGCCCTCTTATTCTTTGATTTCTTCTTCTTCTTTGCAGCGGGCGGACCTGCAGGTTGTGGCATCGCTGCATCCCAACGCTGTTCGCGGCGAGGCAGCGACCGACGGCGGTCAGACCTCCATGAGGCATCCCGGCCTTGGTCCCTGGCCGGGTGCTGGGCGCGCTGCACCAGCTCGGACCGCAAGGCGGCTCCCTGCGCGACGCCGCAGAAGACGGGGCACGCCGGCCCGGCGAGCAGCCACGAGCAGCAGGTGCAGCAGCAGTCTCCTGGTGGCGCGAAGTGCGCTGCCGTTCTCGGCTGCCCTCAGCCCACCCATCATCTCGCCCATACCTGCGAGGGGATGACGGAGCCGGCGACCTCCTGCGGGGGGAGGACCGACGCGGGGGGGAACGATGCGGCAGCGAGGGCCTCGCCGGAGGCCTGTAGGGCTCGGGGGGCGGGGGACGCGGCGAAGCAGGACGGACACGCCGGTGGTGCGGTGGCGGAGATCTGCTCGACGACGGGCTCCGCCCCCTCTTGAGCACCATGTCGCGGAAGGAGGCAACGAGCAGCGGCGGTGGTGGATGGATGCGAACAACACGGGCGGAGGCGGCGTGGCAATGAACCTGGTCGGGACACGCGGGTTGGGCAAACCCTAGCTGGCTTGAGCCCTTCCGTAACCAGAGCCACTTGGGCGCGGGAGTGGGCCGCGTGGGCCCGGCGCAACGCCCGTCCTGGCGTCTCCAGGCCAGCACATGCCCAGGCCCATACGGCCCAGACGGCCCAGGCGCGTGCGGCGTCAGCGCCTCGCACGGGTTCGTCTCCACCCCCGAAGGGAGTGGCGGCGGCACCGGAGCCATCTGCTCCGCCCCGCGCACGGCCGCGTCCCCCGAGAGCTCCGGCGGCCCATCCTTCCCCGTGGCGGTCACCTCCACCCTATCCCTGGCCGTCAATTCCCGGGGCGTTGTCGGCGCAGCGGGACGCGTCCGCCCCACAGAATCCCGCGACGGCGGCGGACGGCGCGGCCCGTGGCCCAGCTCCTGGCGCCGCTGAGAGGGGGGAGCGGCGCGGCCGACCACGTCGCGCGAAGACGATGTAGTCGCCGAAGGTCGCCGTCCCCGGCGGCGAGCACCGCGCAGCAACCTCCGCGTGCGCCGCCTCCTCAGCGTCCACCTCGTCCGCCACATCCGCCCATCGCCGTCCCTGGATGGACTCCGGGAGCTCCACCGCCTGCGGAGCATCCCCTATCCACGCCGGCGACATCGTGCGGCGGCGGCCGGCCTCAGGACCTAGCGCCGACGGGAGCCTCCAAGTCGCCTCCTTGCGCGCGCATCCTCATCGAGCCATCCACCCCAACCTTGTGCTTGTCGTCGGTGCACCATCAACCCAAGTCCCTGAGACATGCATGGGGGCAGGCTGCATGCTCTGGTTAGTGCATTAGCTAGCTCACTTGATTAAAACTTGCATGGCCAGGCCGCAGGGTACACTAGTAGAAAAAGGGGCTTTCGTCCAAGTCTTTAGTACCGGTTTCCTTACGAACCGGTACTAAAGGGTGCATTAGTACCGGTTGCACTGTCCACACCTTTAGTACCGGTTCCAAAGGACCTTTAGTACCGGTTCGTAACACGAACCGGTACTAAAGGGTTAGCGTCAGCCGAAAAACTTTTAGTACTAAAGGGTACTAAAGGGTACTAAAGGTTTTGCTTCGTAAAATACAAATAAAAATGATAGAAATTTTAAAAAAATAAAATGTTTTTCAGATTCTTATATGTTATGCAACCTACTATTCGGTGAAATTAAGAAATTTTAATTTTGATTTTTTTTGCTAAAAAAGTTTGAAAAATGGTAAAACCGCATTAACTTTTGCATACGACGTCGGAAAAAAAGTATAATATATCAAAATCATCGTGGGAAAAAGTTACATCCGAATTCACCTGGGTTTACCCGGTTAGCCAATTTTTATATTCACAAAATTCCAAATGAAAATATGAAAGCAGGAAGATTTTAGTTTTTTTTCTAGAAATTTAGAATTTTATATATTTTTTATTTTTTAAACTAAAATTAATAATTATAAGATTTTTTGAGTCCTAAAATATTACTATTACTTTTAGAAAATTATAAGATTTTCAAATTTTCAGGTTTTAGGTTTGGCAAAAAATATTAAAATTTTAAAAAATAATTAAAAATAATAAAAAGTTAAAAAGTTAATTTTATTTATTTATTTAACATTATTATTACATCATTAATTTTGTTTATTAAAAGAATTATTTGGAATTTAAACGATAAAGAAGTGTGACATCGACCAACATGTTAATAGAATTGATATGATACTACTATCACATACATGCGCGCGAAGCACTTGGAAGTGGAACGGGATGAAACTCGGAAGTTAAACGTGCTAGTGCGGGAGTAGTGTGAGGATGGGTGACCGACCGGAAAGTTTGACCACGGGTAAGTAATTTGACTAGAGATTAAATGTAGTTAGAGACTAATGAAAATACTAGAAATTCTGAAAAAAAAATGGAGTGAAAAAAATAAAATAAAAGAGGGAGTGAAAAATAATAAGAAAAAAATGGATAAAAAAAATTAAAGGAACCGGTACTAAAGGTGGAAGGTCTTTAGTATCGAATCTTTAGTACCGGTTCCAAAACCGGTACTAAAGGCCCTTTGGAACTGGTACTAAAGGGGAGTTTCTCTACTAGTGCGTGTTCGAGCGAGGGCGGCCTTCGGTCGCTGACCTTGTGCGTGACATCCAGTGCGAGGCTAAACTCTGGGCACAGGCGGGCGCCACCGGGCTTGGCGCCGTTCTGCCAACAAACTGGGATGTACACTAGGCTTTCTTTTGGCTATTATCTGTAACCCACCTCCTAGGAGGCTGTAAACTTGTTTCCCCCTACCTTTTCAATGAAATGAAACGCAAAGAGTCCTTTGCGTTTTCTCGAAAAAAAAAAAAGTTTCTCTACTAGTGATATGTCATGGCATATACGGCATATCCTGTAGACCGCCACGGTCTTGTCTGTGGTAAGGATGGTAGCTACGTACACTAATACCGTAGTGTAGTGTACATCGTCTGTTCATATATTTGAATAATTTAAAGTAGTGGTAAAAGAGGCATAATTTTGAGTGGATGCTGCGAAGAGTAAAATTATCCGCTAGCCATATGTATGTGTCAAGTTTGTGATTAGCGTCGAAAATCTAGAAACAGTATTTTGGGCTGATCATACGGCCAAACAAGAACAGGGCCGAATGCTAATAGCTGGGAGATGGGTCTTAGCTCCAACAAATGCAAGAAGGCAAGATTGTGCAGGTATGTGAAGAACTATGTATTTCTCTACTTATTTATTTGTATTTGTGGTATGTAAGTTTCTTTATTATATTTTATTACTTAATGGCTGCATGCAACATATATATATAAATATTTCTCAATCTCAACTGTTATAATTTATTAATCAAACATGAAAATATTATATGCCAAAGTGCTAAACTAGCCTGCATCCTCCCTACTAACGCATAGCCGCGCTACGTGGGTGTGTAAATCTGTAATGTGATATAAGTATTTAATAAATATCAATCCGTAGGAACGCACGGGCTATTTTCCTATATAGATTGATATTATAAACCTAATATACCACAAGGCGTACATTGTCGTGTTCATCGACAGGTCGTTCATCGACAACTGCTTGCAAAGTGCCGCAACGAATGTCTCTATCGAGATCCTAAATCATGGCCATCAAGAACTACACCGTGTTCAGTGATCATATGGGGGGAGGGGTCGGACGGTCGGAGCAGACGGTGTGCGACCACAAGTGCAGTAAGCGGTACGACCACTTTATTGACCGCCGGGAAATGGAAGCCGCTATTTGCGACATGAAGGCGACCGCCAACCATGGCAATGCATTTTTTCCCGGTGCATCGCACAGGCAATTTTCCTAGTTATCAATAATTGTCAACATATAACGAGCACCACCTAAGGATGCCTTGCGAGATGGTCCCCATAAATGTTTATTTCCTTGTTTTGTGAGTTTTTCCATGTATTATGAGTTTTCTTATCTAATATCAATTTTATTTGGCCAAAAAAAGTGGTAAAACACTTGTAAAAATGCGCAATCCTAGTTAGTTTTGGACCGTATTGGGCCTAGCAACGCACTACTGGGCCTGACCTTTCATAGAACTTGTCGTCCGTTTTTTTTTCGTTTAACTAAACTTTGCAAACCTGGACAACATGATAGTTTTTCCAAATTGTTGTTGCATTTGATTGAACGCAAAGAGAGTGAGCATAAGATCCATCTCAGTACTATTACAAAGCATGGAAATTATTAAGCGAACATTGATTGCTTTGTCTAATGCCTAATAATCAAGAGATAAACAAAGCAGAGACAAATTACACACAAATAAAATAGTCCGGCCATCAAATTGTCCTGCATTTTCAAATTCACAAGTTTCAGTAGCTGCTTATTGATCTTCTTCAACTCCTTTAACCCCATCTCCTCCGCAACCCCTTCTCATTCCCCACTGTAGCAGCAGTTCCCAATTGCTCAATCGCCGACGGAAAATTGAGCCCGAGGGTTGCGCCCTCCATCTCAATCATGCTGATGTACTCATCAAGCCATTCAAAATGGCTGCATTTCCTGAAAAAAGAAGAAAAAAAATTAACCCTAATTCCAAAATTGAATGAAAACGAAAAATTGAGGAAAATAAAATGAAATTGGCAGAGTTTCCCCTCCGATCCCACCTTCCCTGGCTCTGATTTGCTCTTGCATTTCACAAACTCACGCCCGGCGTTGCCATTCTTTTCACTCGTGGTGACCAGCCTCTTCAGGGGCGCCGTTCGTGGGCAATCAGGGCAGCTGCCCAAGGGCAGTGGACCGTAGCGTGGCCACTTGCGCTGGGACGCGTAAGAGGATCTCGACATCGTCTGTCGGTGTTGCCGCGTGTCGTCGTTGGAGAAGAAGGGGAAGAGAGGATGCAGAGGAGGATGCAACGGTCGGGGATTGCTCCGGCGCGGGGCGAGGCGGCTCTGTTTTGTACCAGCTGAGAGCTGTGGATCCCATGCAGTGAGGTGGATAAGTTGTGGGTCCCACGTTGAGGTGGACAAGAGGTAGGTCTCGCACTCGGAGGTGTCCTGTGCATATGTGGATAAGTTGGGGGTCCCGCTCAGCCCATGTAACTTGAGTTGATAAGCTATCTACTGCTGTTTAAAAGAAGTGTCGCATGCTAGCTATTTGGGTCGTCAGGAATATCGCATGTAGGCTATTCCTAGCAACAACATCGTGTTCTTTCCAATAATGAGGAAAGACGTCGCACATGAGCTATTCACCCTTTTTTCTGAGGGGGGACAAAGATGTAACCAAAGAGATGATACTATTTTTTTTATCCTTCTTTCCATTTGTTTATCTTTCACCGAAATGTATGTATACATATGATATATCAGATGTGCAATATAATTGATATATGGTACTGTATTTGCATGCGTGTTTAGTTGGACATACATCTGAAGGTACAAATATTTGGTTTTGTCTAAAAACTTTGCAATGTATACAATCAACATATGAGGAAAGAAAAAAAGATATTTACGATCATATTAAACACAAATGGCCAATGTCAAAAACGTTGTTTCCGAAGGGTATCCTTTTTGCTAACGATTAGCTACAGCAAACCATTTGCGATAGTCGACGAAGGTTGGCGGCAGCTGCCGTGGGGAGTAAATAAAAGGACGGCTCGCTATGGTGGGGGAGGGGCCTCGGAAGTCACCCCGCAGGAGGCGACCCGAGAGGGAGGGGCATGGAGGGAAGGAGGGAGGTGAACGGTGATGGCTAGAGGTGGCGGCGCTAAGATCCGATCGGTATGCGCGCATCGGAGTTGCTCCTTTAAAACGAGGAGAATTTCAGTTTTCAATCTATATATGCACTAACTAAAGATGCACACAAATTTTTATACAGTGACAAGCTGCGTCATTCATATTGTGGTATCGTTCTTAACTATGTACTTAACAACCTTATCGTGATGACCCGGTGCAAATGCAGTTAACTATGATGATAGCAGGCAAGAGACACCACTCTTTCACGCAGAGATTTTACAACCCCGTCCACTAATTAATTTATTAAACTGCAATCACACAGCCTCATGTTGCTCTTTCTCCCACAACCACAATCGTATACCTAGTCCCTTCATAAATAGAAGATGAGCCACCGCGCTGTTGTGTGACAAGTTTCTTTTTCTACAAACCAAAGAAAATGAACGGAAGCCCTTTATGTCTGTCGAGTTCTAAGTAAAGTAAAATGTAGGTATACGTATTTGTCTGTGGTGCTTAATGCAGCTGGTTTATGGAAATGGAAGGCTTCGGAAAAAATCTCTGAGCAGCAGGCAGACGTGCACCTGTGACGTTCATCAACCCATTTGATCAAGGGCCTAGTTGCTTTGAGTTCCAAACAATAGACTGTGACGCAACTGCACGCCGGTGCCAGAGGAACCTCGTTGATCAAGCCTATTTTGTGCTGGTCCGGTCTTCGACGGTCGTGGGCAGCAGGATCTCACGAGTCTGCCGCGACAACACTTGGTCCGTGTCCTGGAGAAGAAACGCCAGGCGTGGCTTTGATTTCCCGGCGGTTTGACTGGCTTGTGGTTGGAGAACGAGTGAGAAGGAAGCAGCCGCGCCATCACGCTTGCGATCGCACAAGGAGCGCAACTACTTGCTGCATGTCCCCATGTACCAAGTTCATCTCCACTTCGACCTCACTGTCTCCGCCTTGTCATGCTGCCCGCCCTTGGCAATTCTATTGCTTGACTAGCGCGAGATGGGCAAGTGAACTAGCAACAGAAGTGGCTCGATTGGAGCACAAACTTTGTGTTTTGTTTAATTTCTTTCAGAAATTCGGAGACAAGGTTAATATTTTTTCTAGTTCTGATACTTTGATAGGTTCACTTTTGTTATGCAATTGTTAAAAAAAAAGCGTATTCTAGGAAGTGATGAAAAAATAATCCATTTTTATTTTATAGTTCTTTAGAAGGGAGCGACTATTGCTCAGTGACTGAAAATTAACCGATGAAAATCATCAACTCGTATTTGCAACCCATATTGTAACTCTTTTTTTTTTGCGGGCCCATATCTTGACTAGCATTAATCACAAAACAATTAACTGCTGTGGATATTTTCTCAATTACAATCCATGTTGCAACGTATGACTAGCATGAATAAGAACACGCAGTTATAGACCAAGCAAGCTCTGGCGGTTTTAAATGCTGAGCCATAACCGTAATCACCATGCTCGCGATGAGGAGGGAAATAAAATCTGCCAGTAATGACGGCATTGGCGAAGATGCTTTTTTTTTCTGGGGGGCACATCGTGATCCACCGCGCCCTCTTATTATGTGACAACAATAGTGAAACGTCTCGGTACATTAATAGACGACACACTTCGACACATCTTGCCTGAAAGCTTAAATCAATCATGACCGAAAGTTTATAATAAAGGTATTTACTCCGTAATTTAGATACAGTAGTAATTTTCATTTCATTCAACTAGTAATTTCCATTTCATTCACATAGAAAAATATACTATTTTTTACATCGATATTATAATACAACAACTTTCTGGTTAATTCAACTTTTGCATGCAAATTTTGCTTTTGTCGTGTCCAAAAATTCAGTTGGATGATCAGTATTTTGCAGCAAGCTCAGCAAGCGGGGGCGACAACACAGGAAGAGTTCATTTACAGTGGTGTTCGTGGGGCACCAAGTCTCGATTTTCAGGATGAAAACTCTGGGTCTAACCTTTATCGGTTGTACTTGGCAATGACGGATCTCTATTCGTCTCCTTCTTGATGGTATTGTCCAGAATTTTATTTAAACTTTGTTTGGGGTGAAAAGCCATGATTGGATGATCAAGAGACGACGGTGTTTGCACATTGTACCTTTTCTTGAGGCGTCGTACATGGAGAATCTTTTAGGAAGTCTGGGTGTGGTCATTGGTGGTGGTAGTTTCTCTTGCTTCGCTTATAAGTTCAGCAGGGATTTTTTTACTTTTTGGTTTTTTTACTAGAAAAAAGATTACTAGTGACGCACAAATTTTGGTTACCAGTAACGCACCATGATACATCACTACTAGCACGCTCCTGATAAGTGTTAAAAAGTTAGATGCCCCGCTGCTTTACCGATAGATGCGCCGCTGCTTGCTGAATGAATTAAAAAAAATGTAGAATTGTATAGGATTGATAATTGATGATTGTATTGTGCCGGTTACAAGAGATATATATAGGGACTTAGGCACCGACCTAGTCCTATATCAAAACCAACTAGGACTCTTAACCTAATACAACTTATATTCTAACATCCCCGCAGTATCAACGGTAGGCTCGACGACGTTGAGACTGAACCGAATGTCTTGGAACGGAGTAGTCGCCAAGCCTTTAGTGAAGATATCAGCAAACTGAGCAGAAGTCGGAACGTGTAGAACACGAACTTGACCAAGAGCCACCTTCTCGCGAACAAAATGAATGTCGATCTCGATATGCTTGGTGCGATGGTGCTGAACAGGATTCCCTGACATGTAAACAGCTGAAATATTATCACAGTAAACAATAGTAGCTTGATCAATAGGACGATGCAGCTCCGACGAAGAATCGGCGCAACCAAACCGTTTCAGCAACCACATGAGCCACAGCACGATACTCAGCTTCGGCCGACGAGCGAGAGACCGTAACCTGCCTTTTGGAAGACCAAGAAACCAAATTGTTACCAAGAAAAACACAAAATCCGGATGTGGAACGTCGAGTATCGGGACAACCAGCCCAGTCTGCATCGAGTAAGCAATCAAAGAGGTGGGAGAGGATGTGTTTATGTGAAGACCTAAATCTAATGTGCCTTTGAGATACCGAAGGATACGTTTGACATGGTTATAGTGTGGAACACGAGGATCATGCATGTATAAACAGGCTTGTTGAACAGAAAAAGAAATTTCAGGACGAGTAAGAGTAAGATACTGAAGGGCACCGGTGAGACTACGATAGAGAGAAGGATCAGAAAAGGGATCACCGTCAGCAGAAAGTTTGGAACCTGTATCAGCTGGAGTACGGGACGGTTGACAATCAAGCATGCCAGCACGAGAAAGAAGATCGAGAGTGTACTGTCGTTGAGACAAGAAAAGACCAGAAGAGTCACGCATGACAGCAATACCTAAGAAGTGATGAAGAAGACCTAAATCGGACATAGAAAATTCTGAGCGAAGAAGAGAGAGAATATGATCTAAAAGGCGTTGGGAAGAAGCTGTGAGAATAATATCATCTACATATAGAAGAAGATAAGCAGTGTCAGTATTGTGATGAAAGATGAAGAGAGAAGTGTCGAACGGGAAGGAGTGAAACCAATGGTTTGAGCATAAGTGGAAAAACGTTGAAACCAAGCCCTTGGTGCTTGTTTAAGGCCATAGAGAGATTTGTTAAGGAGACAAACATGATCAGGATATGAAGAATGTTCGAAGCCAAGAGGTTGCTGACAGTAAACTGTTTCTTGAAGAGATCCATGAAGAAAAGCGTTTTTGACATCAAGTTGATGGATTGGCCAAGAAGAAGAGACGGCGATGCTAAGAACAGTGCGAATAGTGCTGGGTTTGACAACCGGGGAGAAAGTCTCATCATAATCGATGCCGTGTTGTTGAGAGTAACCACGACAGACCCATCGAGCTTTGTAGCGTGCAAGACTTCCATTGGAATTAAATTTGTGTCGAAAAACCCATTTACCGGATACTATATTAGTGTTTGATGGACGAGGAACTAGTTGCCATGTGTTATTTTGAATGAGAGCATCATATTCATCTTTCATAGCTGCGGCCCAATTAGGATCGAGGAGAGCTGATTTGTAGGATTTTGGGAGAGAGGAAGATACAGAGACGTGGAGATTGAGACGATCTTTGGGAGGTAAACGGAAGCCAGATTTGCCACGGGTACGCATGGGATGATCATTAGTAGGTTCTGGAACAGAAATAGCGTGAGGAGGAGGTGTGGGTGATGAAGAATCCGCGCCTGGCGCAGCGGAAGAAGCGGACGCGGAAGTTGTTGAGGAAGGCAACGGTGGCGAGAGGTCGATGGTGGCGGCAAGAGAGGGC
The DNA here is from genome assembly GCF_022539505.1 of Lolium rigidum. NCBI lineage: Eukaryota > Viridiplantae > Streptophyta > Magnoliopsida > Poales > Poaceae > Lolium > Lolium rigidum. The sequence goes on from NC_061510.1 coordinate 324,657,592, forward strand.
GCGGCAGGAGCGGCTGCCGCGGCAGAGAACTCGGCAGGTTGTGCTGCCGCGACAGGAGCGGCAGCAGGATGGGATAGTTGAGAGAGAGGAAGAATATTGCGACGAGGGGGAGTGGGAGATAAGGTGGATGGGGTAGGGTCTGGAGGTTGACGCTCGGAGAAAGGGAAAATATGTTCAGCAAAGGTTACATGACGAGAGACATGAACACGTCCACTAACAAGATCTAGGCAACGGTACCCTTTGTGTTCATCAGAAAAACCTAGGTGGACACATGGGATAGAGCGAGGTGAAAGTTTGTGAGGAGAAGTGGAGTAGGAGTTAGGAAAACAGAGACAACCGAAGACACGAATGTCGGAGTAGTTTGGGTGAGAAAGAAATAAGGAGAAGTATGGCGTGGAGTGAGAAGTGACTTTGGATGGTCGAATGTTAAGGAGATAGGTAGCCGTGTGGAGGGCTTCAGCCCAAAATTTCGGAGGCATAGAAGATTGAATAAGTAGAGTGCGAATGATGTCATTAAGAGTGCGAAGGGAACGCTCGGCCTTGCCATTTTGTGGAGAGGTATAGGGGCAGGGAGAAGCGTAAGAGAATTCCGTATTGAAGAAAGAAATTTCGATTTTTAAAGTTGTCAAATTCACGACCATTATCGCATTGTATAAATCTAATGGGGAGGAAGAAGTGAACAGAGACATAGCGCTGAAAGTTGAGAAATATATTGTGAACGTCGGATTTGTTGCGTAAAGGAAAGGTCCAAACATAATGTGTGAAATCATCAAGAATAACAAGATAATACTTAAAACCGGAAACACTTTCGATTGGTGATGTCCAAAGATCACAATGAAGTAATTCAAAGGGAAAGGTACTAGAGGACTGAGAGGAGCTAAAGGGAAGACGAACATGTTTTCCTAATTGACATGACTCGGCACATAGAAGAATTATGAGAATCTCTATTACAAGGGATGGAAAATTCACTAAGAAGTGTAGATAACACATTATTGTTGGGATGGCCGAGACGTTGATGCCATAGAGCAATAGAGGCCATCATAGACGTTGGAGGGGCAGCGGCCGGAGCACCATGAAGTGAGTATAAATCACCGGAGCTATTGAATCGAGCGATCTCGGTCTTGGTCCGGTAATCCTTCACAGACAAACCAAAGGGGTCAAATTCAACGGAAACAAGATTATCAGTGGTGAGTTGACGAACGGAGATTAGATTTTTGATTAATGCAGGAGCTACAAGAACATCACGAAGAAGCAATGGTTGGATTGGGGATGGAATTTGGGCTTGACCGACGCAGTAAATAGGAATGCATGATCCATCACCGAGAGTAATAGAGGGAAAAGGCGACGGTGTGCAAGAAGAGAGCAAGTTACTTGATGCAGACATATGACTAGAAGCACCAGTATCGAAAATCCAATCCGTACCTGAGTTTCCTTGTGCAGCAAAGTTGTTCATGGCTTGAATAAAGGCAGCTTGGTCCCAGCTCGGAGTCGAAGTAGAGGCCGGTGTAGACATGGGAGCTGGCGGGTATGGAGGCGTCGGCGAAGGGCCGGCATCGGCGTATAGACGAGCCACCATCATTGTACTGCGACATATTGGGCTGCGGCATGTAGGGGACCGAAGCAGCGCCATAGGGTGCATAAGGAGGAGTGTTGTAGGCGGGGCGACGTGGAACGCGGCCGGTCGGCTGCCGTGGGGCCGGGGACGGGGCACCGGCATGAGGGCGGGCGCCAGGCTGCCGGCTGCCGCGTGTAAGCCGGAGGAGCACCGTAGGGCGTCGGGGCGGACCAGGGCATGGGCCACGCCCGGACTAGTCCGGTCCACGGATCAGGGAGAAGGACGCCATCCGAGGGGCGGCGTTGGTGCAGTAGGTGGTGCAGGCGGTGGAGCCGAGGGCGGAGGAGGGGTAGGCGCCGTACGAAGCTGCGGCGGTTTAGGGTTGCGACCCCGGTAGTTGGGACTTGGACGCCAGCTCGATGGTTGAGGAGGAGCCATTGGTGGAGGTGGCTGTGTCGGCGGTGGCGCGGGCGGGCGAGGAGCAGCAGTGAAGAGCTGCGGACGGGAGTCCTTGGTAGTTTGAGCTCGGTCGGCCCACTGGAGCATCGAGCGAACCTCGGCGAACGAGGGGCGCGGGCGCATCATAGGGATGAAGGAGGCCTGTTTCTCAAACCGCTCGCTAAGACCGACGAGGAGGACGTTGATGAGCCGACGATCGTCGATCGGATCACCAAGTTCACGGAGTTCGTCCGCGATCGCCTTGAGGCGTTGACGAGTAGACACCGACGGGTGAATCGCCTTGCACCGTGTTCCGAAGCTCGGTGTGGAGAATGTTGGCGCGAGCGTCGACGTTGTCCCGGAAGAGCCGACGAAGAGCTGTCCGAGAGATCGGCGGCGGAGGCACCATCACGGTGCACGAGATTGAAGATTTCGGTGGAGACGCGCATGTAAATCCATTGGACAATGGCGAGATCGTCCTTGACCCACTCGTGAATCATGAGGTTGAGGGCGAGCGTCGGCAGCAACGTGAGATCGGAGATTGCATCGCCCGAGGTGGACGTCGAAGAGGTGACGCCAATGGTAGTAGTTGTGAGCAGCGAGGTCTAGAGTTATGGGGATATAGGGGCTAATATCGGCGATAGTGTCGGTAAAGGAGATGGCGGTGGTGTTGGTAGGAGGGGGTTGGGCGGAGGTGGAAGTTTTTGCGGCGGCGGCGGCGGCCATGGCGTCGCGCCACTCGAAGAAGCCCGGAGGGGCGGCGGCGGCGGGGTAGGGGCGTGGGAGCCATGCCCTAGAATCGAAACTAATCTGATACCATGTAGAATTGTATAGGATTGATAATTGATGATTGTATTGTGCCGGTTACAAGAGATATATATAGGGACTTAGGCACCGACCTAGTCCTATATCAAAACCAACTAGGACTCTTAACCTAATACAACTTATATTCTAACAAAAAACACCACATGACCTGTATATGGCAGGTGGTGGATCTCGGTGGATCTGAGTTGACCGCTTAGGAAAAGCTACTTTATGCTCCTCAAAAAAAAATGAAAAGCTACTTTATCTTTACGATTATATTGGAATTGGGGATGATGTCCACTTTAACGTCAAACATTCGAAAGATCCCAGCCGTTCATTATCATATCCAGCATCAAATAACATCCACCGTTATTCACACACACGGAAGGAAACAGACCCATTCAGTATTTATAAATCACCTTCATAAGGAAACAAACCCATTCAACATCATTCAAGAAATAAAATCTGGCTACCAAATCATTGTTTCCTTCCCTGTTTAGCGCTAATCGCGCTGCCAAATCAAATTGTCACATAAGAAATGAAATCATATCCGCCCTCGACACCCCGGGCAGTGGAGTCTCATCGCGTCCTGTGGCTTCCGGTCCTCCTAAGCTCTTCTTCTCCCTCTGCCGCCTTCTCCTCTCCGGACACCTCTCCGTCTTTCACCGCCTCTGCTCTTGTCACTGGCGCTCTAGCCGCTGTTTCGAGGATCTCCTCTAAATTCTCGTCCACGGCGCGGTGGTGCACCAAGAGGAGGACGACGGCAGCGATGAGGAGAGACGCAGGCTCAAGCCACCGCCGATGTCCTTTACTGCACCAGCCATGAATCAGGTTCAGCCGTCACCAAACATTTAGGAATTTCAGATTTATATGAAGTGCTACATGCAACTAATGTAATATGTTATAAAAATTAAACTAATTTGCTAAATATTAGTGGGTGTACTCCCTCGTGCACTGGCGGAGCTACGTTGGGGCCGAACTGGACCGTGGCCCGCCCAGGAATTTTGCAAAAATCGTCTATACCTTTGTATTCTTGGCCCAATCTGCTAGAACCGGTAGACCCAAGCCACCTAGCAACCAAACACCAAGCACTGCCCGTAGCCTCACAGCTATTCAGGGCGGCCCATGCATAAAATGGGCTATTGCGTAGTGATGAAAAGAGCCCAATAAGAAAAATGTCTAAACTTTGGCTGCTTCGTTAATTTTTCTGAAAAGTAGTTGTCGTTGGTAGCAAGTATCATGTATCTCTTCACTAGTCTACCACATCTAAATTTCTCTCTTTCCACAAGTTCATAGTTAGCAGTTCAATAGCATGATTTTTCTCTCAAATTTCCTCAAATTATTATTTTTGACAAAAAAATCACCAATTCTTAGTTAATGAATTAAAAAATTGCTCTCTTCCAGTCTGGCCCGCCCAACTATTTGGTTCAAGCTCCGCCACTACCCTCGTGGCCACATATTGGGCATTCCACTACGGCGTAGTCCAAAAATCTCGCACTAGAAGTTCTTCAATGTGTAATTCCAAATCTAAAACACTAATCAAGAATGAAAATGACAAATGTAATTATGAATTCGGCCCATTGATCACATAAAATCCAAAGTTTTCTTGTCTTGTTTGTTTCTTACACAGCATGTAATATCAGGTTTTCATTTCTTGTATTACATACCTAAGAGCATCTCCAGTCGCGTCTCTCAAACTGTCCCCCAAAGCAATTTGGGGCGTGCCGGACAAAAAAACGTTTCCAACCGCGCGTCCTAAAGGCCATTTTTGTCCGGCGCTGCCCAATACGGTGTTCGGCGCCCCCAGCCCATCCCCTCTACACAGGGGACGCTCCGGGCACGCCGGACACAACGAAATGAGAGGCGAGGAGGCGCGGGCCCGACGCGTCAGCGGCTCGGACGCACAACCGCCGCCTACGTAGCGACGGTGCAGTTGCCGGGAATCGGAACCGTCGCATTGGCAACCGCGTCGACCAACGCCAACCGCCGGAATGGAGCGCGGACTCCTCCGAAGAGCAACCGCCGCTCTCTTCGACTTCTGCGCCGCCGTTCATCCGCGCACAATAAGACCCGTACGATCTTCAACCGGCCGCCATTCATCCAAACTTCTCACGTCGATGAGCTGCATCTCTGAGCTTCCATCCGACACCACCAGCGAGGGCAAGCCTCCAGGATGGCGCCATTGATGGGACAGCGGCGAAGATTCCCTGCCGCCAGTTGACAACGCCGAGGAATGGCAGGACGTGGAGGAGGACGCGGAGGAGGAGGCGGCGGCGGCCCGTGCGAAGGCGGAGGCAGAAGAGAAAGCGAAGGCCAAGGCCAAGGCCAAGACGAAGGCGCAGCAGGAGAGCACCGGCGACGACAAGGAGGACACAAGTTCCTACGACGCGTCGGCCGGCGCCGCCTCTTCGGAAGAGGTGACGAGCAGGAATCGCCACCGTGATGACAACGACGAGGCGGAGCCATCATCAAAGAAGAAGAAGTAGTAGTTTAAAATAATTTATATGTAACTTAATTATGTTTTTTCGAAGTTTTATATGTAATTTGTTTATGTTGCACCGATTTAAATATTAGTAAAGAGTTTTCTCCTATCTATTAAGATTATTTTTAATGTTTGGGGGACGCGGCTGGGGAGCGACGTCCCCCAAACGCGGCATGAACGAAACACGTGGCCCATGTAAACTTCTATGGGAGGAACGATACCCTTGTTCGAGGGTTCGGTTACGTGTTATATTGGTGGAAAGAGCCTCCACCGTGGCTTGTACAGATGGGATACGTATCCAATTGGTGTACTACACCATATTGGATACATATCATTATACATGTCTAATACCCCCCCTTAATCTGAGCCGGACTAAGGTTCAGATTACGCTTAAACTCATCTAGTTTCTTAACACATAAAGGTTTGGTAAAACCATCAGCAATCTGATCCTTGCTAGAGATAAACCTAACATCAAGTTGCTTGCGAGCAACCCGTTCTCGAACAAAAAAGAAATCTATCTCAATATGCTTGGTGCGTGCATGAAACACTGGGTTTGCAGATAGATATGTAGCACCAAGATTGTCACACCATAGACTTGGACGTTCACGAAGAACTACACCAAGTTCACGAACAAGAGTTTCAAGCCAAATAAGTTCAGAAGTGGCATTGGCAAGAGCTTTGTATTCAGCCTCCGTGCTAGACCTGGAGACAGTAGGTTGCTTTCTGGCACTCCAGGAAATGAGATTAGGACCAAAGAAAATGGCAAATCCTCCAGTAGACCGTCTGTCATCAAGGTCACCAGCCCAGTCTGCATCTGAATACGCACTAAGTAATGTAGAGGGGGACTGCAGAAAAGTGAGTCCAATAGTGCGAGTGCCATGAATATATCGAAGAATCCTCTTGACAGCCGTCCAATGAGAAGTTGTAGGAGCATGAAGATACTGGCAAACCTTGTTTACTGAGAAGGAAATATCAGGCCTGGTCAGGGTCAGATACTGAAGTGCACCAACAATGCTTCTGTACCTCGTAATGTCCTCAGAACCAAGAGGAGAACCATCATACAGTGTTAGCGTGTCTGTGGTGGATAGTGGTGTTGGACAAGGAGTACAGGAACTCATACCAACGCGATCCAATAAATCCGTAGCATATTTTTCTTGATTCAGAATAAGAGCACCGGACTTCCGATGAACTTCAAGACCCAAGAAAAAATGAAGATCACCAAGGTCCTTAAGAGCAAATTCCGAGCTCAAATGATGAAGAAGGGCGGAAATGGCTTGATCGGAGGAGCTTGTCACAATGATGTCATCAACATAAATAAGAATGAACATAGTGATACCTTGCTTGTCAAAAAGAAAAAGCGAAGTATCGGCCTTTGATGGAAAGAAACCAAGCATGCGAAGCTTGGAACTAAGGCGAGAGTACCATGCTCGAGGTGCTTGTTTAAGACCATATAACGCTTTGTCAAGCTTGCAAACATAGGTTGGGTTAGCGGAAGACTCAAAACCAGGTGGTTGTTTCATATAGACCTCCTCTTCCAGAACACCATGTAGAAACGCGTTCTTTACATCTAGCTGCCGTAAACTCCATCCTCGGGAAACTGATATAGAAAGAACAAGCCGAATGGTTGCAGCCTTGACAACAGGACTAAAGGTGTCTTCATAATCGATGCCATACCGCTGTTTGAAACCCTTGGCAACAAGACGTGCTTTATACCTGTCAATTGTACCATCCGCATTTTTCTTGATACGATAAACCCATTTGCAGTCAATAATATTGCGACGAGAGCTTGGAGGAACAAGGTGCCATGTGTGATTAGCAAGTAAAGCATCATATTCATCTTGCATGGCAAGCTTCCAACGTGCATCTGTAAGAGCCTCAGAGAGATTTCTTGGTTCTCCTGTAGATGTGAGTAAAGCATAGCGAATAGTACCATCGGTATATTTTTTCGGTTGTCGTATACCTCGTTGGAGACGTGTTTGCACCCCAGTAGCAGGAGGAGGCTGCACAGAAGATCCAGGCTGTGGAACCTGAACCAGGTCGTCAGGCAGAGCAGAGCTGCTACTGGTAGGTGTAGGCACCTGGTCGGGTGATGATGAGGGAGCAGAGTCTCCAGGCGACGTGGCGGACGCTCGTTGGAGCGGAGAGTCCACGGTCGGGGAGCCAGGGGACAGCTCCGGGGACCGCACGAGCGAGGGAGGGAGCCGGCCCGGGAGACCGCGGCGACGTGGCGCTCGCAGACAGGTCAGGCGGAGGAGATTCCTCGCCACGCGCGGGAGGAGAGCGGGAGCGCGGCGACGGGACGCGTGCAGCGCGTCGACTGCCGCGCACAGGCGAATCTGAGGCAGGCGCATCAGGAGGGTGATCCAAGACAGATTCTGCAGCATTGGGATCGGCGCCAGCTGCTGTTGTTTCAGGTGCTTCGGCTGTAGCATTATTTGATGTGCTGTTTGCACTGTTTTCACCAGAATGTTGCCCAGAAAACTGTGTTGTAACCTGCGGAGGATCAACAACAGGAACAATGTGCAAATATTGATCATTAGCATGCACACCCCTATCATCTGAAGCCAGTGATGGTTTAGTGTCTGGGAGGAGCATTATTTCTTCGCGGAGGCGACGACCAGCATTGGGATGAAGAGATGCAAACGGGAAGATATTTTCATCAAATACAACATCTCGAGAAATATAAACTCGCCTCCGTGCCGACATCTAGACATTTTACTCCTTTATGACGGGGGCTATACCCAAGGAACACACAACGTTTGGAACGAAAGGAGAGTTTGTGTTTGTTGTATGGGCGGAGATTAGGCCAACATGCACAACCAAAGACACGTAGAGGCTCATAGTTGGGCTTGACTTGAAGAAGTTTTTCGAGTGGGAGTGGAGAGATTGAGCACCTTTGTAGGAAGCAGATTTATGAGGAAGGTGGCAGTAATGAAAGCATCATCCCAGAACTTGAGTGGCATGGAGGCGTTGGCAAGTAAAGCAAGACCAACTTCAACAATATGACGGTGTTTACGCTCAGCGGAGCCATTTTGTTGATGGGCATGGGGACATGAAACATGATGAGCAATGCCAACGCGTTGAAAAAAGCCATTCAGTTTTTCATATTCACCACCCCAATCAGTTTGCATGGTGATAATTTTACGATTAAATTGGCGCTCAACATATTGTTGGAAATCAAGAAACACTTGATAAACATCAGAACGCTTCTTAAGCAAGTAGATCCAAGTAAATTTACTAAAATCATCGATGAAACTTACATAATATGCATGTTTGCCTACAGAGAGAGGGGCGGGACCCCATACATCAGAGAAAATCTGTTCCAAAGGAACTGTAGAAACACTAGTGGATACAGGATATGGTAGCTGATGACTCTTGGCCTGTTGGCATGGATCACATATGTAAGAATTTATTTCTGGAGAATATGAAAGATTATTCTTCCTAAGAACTTGCTGAACAATAAAAGAGGATGGATGCCCTAAACGACGATGCCACGTGGATGATGATGGCTTGATGGTGACTAGTGCATGCTTGGATGACCCCGACGAAACTGGAACAAGGGGATATAAGCCACCATGACAGGGACCTCTAAACACGACTTGCTTGGTTGCCTCGATCCTTAATCAAGAAAAAGAAAGGGTGAATTTCAACAAAGGCATTATTGTCTAGGGCAATTTTATGTGCAGAAAGAAGACTCATAGAAGCATCTGGAACATGAAGAATATTACGAAGTTGGATAGAACTATGGGGGGTGTGCAATGTAGAATGACCAATATGAGCAATGTCCATACCTTGTCCACTAGCATTGTGAACTTGATCACGCCCTTGATATGTGTCATGGACACTGAGTTTGTTCAGATCGGCCTGTGACATGATGTGTAGCCCCTGTATCAATATACCAATTGGTATCGACGCCATATGCACCTTTGGTGTCCTTCGAGGTATCATCATCATCATTGTCATCCCCATAACGCCACCAACATTCATCGGCGGAGTGACCCTCTTTCTTACGGATTTGACGAAGACCCCTTCCCCGCCAAGGTGATGCAACACGTCCACGCTGGTCCTTGCGCCCCCTTTGGACGACGCCCTTGAGGTTGGGGCCGCGCCGGCTCTTGGCGTCCTTGAGGCTGCTGAGGCGGGCGAGGGGGTCTGTATTGGTTGGCTGGGGCATAGGGCGGATTTGGGAGGGGAAGAAGGGGAGGCTGGTAGGAGGGCGGAGGATAGTGGGATTGGTAGGGCATCATGGGAGGTTGATAGGGAGAATAAGGAGGTGTATAGGGCTGTTGTGGAGGGTTGTAGGGAGGTGTATATGGCTGCTGTGGAGGGTGATATGGGTGTGGCTGCGGCGAGGAATATCCATATGGCATAGGAGTAGGTGGTGGCCGAGGCTGCGCCTGACTTGGACGGCGAGGAGCAGCATTAACCGAAGACATGAACGAGGAGCCTGATGATTGTCCAGTAGAGAGCAACATAGTATCACGAGTCTCACAGGATAACAATTGGGAACACATGTCATTGAGAGAAGTGGATGGAACAGACATTGATAGCAGCCACAAGAGCATTGAAATTCCCATCGAGACCATTAAGGATATAGTCTTTCAACTCATCATCATCAACAAGCTTGCCGAGCAGCAGCAAGTTCAGAGGCAAATCCCTTCATCTTGGTTATAAATTGTTGAGCGGTCATGTCCTGTTTCTTTGTGTTGGTAAGAGCACCGCGGAGAGTTGAAACCCGCGACTTGGATTGAGAGGTGTATAGTTCTTGAAGGGCACGCCAAACATCAGAGGCATGTGTACAGCCAAAAACATGAGGAAGAACTTCTTCGGAGAGAGAATTGACAAGAAAGCTGACCACCTGCTGATCGCGGGTGATCCAAGTATCATAGGCAGGATTGGGGATGGACACCTTTTTCTTGTTTTCATCTTCAGCCTCAAGAACCTCAGGCGGAGCAGAATCTGACCCGTCGAGTAGACCCATGGCACGGGCACCACGAAGGGTAGGGAGAACCTGAGCATGCCAATACAGAAAGTTGGCACGGGTCAACTTGGTGGCCGGTGGCGCGCCGATGATGGCTGCAGCTGTTGTAGACGAAGAGGACGCCATGAAGGAGATCGGCGAAGAAGGGTTTAGGGTTGGGACGGTGTGGGATCTGTCGGGTTGGGGAGGTTTTGGGAGACCTGGAAGATAGCGAGCAGGGGGATCAAGGAGAAGACCTGATGTCAACGTCCGGAGCTTGGAGTATCGTGGAGGAGACGACGGTGAGAGTAGATCACCGGCGGCGGCGGCTAGGAGGGAAGGGAGGGGCCTGATACCATGTAAACTTCTATGGGAGGAACGATACCCTTGTTCGAGGGTTCGGTTACGTGTTATATTGGTGGAAAGAGCCTCCACCGTGGCTTGTACAGATGGGATACGTATCCAATTGGTGTACTACACCATATTGGATACATATCATTATACATGTCTAATAGCCCAAACGCTCAATTCGGCGCCGTTTGGGGACGGTTTGGGGACGCGACTGGAAATGGTCTAAAAATGACCGAAATATCGTGAGTACTCCACGCCTTGAGTACAAGATACTCTCTCCATAAATAGAAGGCGAGCAACCACTCCGTTTTCTATTTGATAGGTCCCTAGCTCTATACTACTACAAATCAACTCAGCTAACTAAGATGTTTCCCTCATGAGCATCCCTAGCTCTATACAAATCAACTCACCTAACTAGGATGTTTCCCTCATGGGCATTCGCTAAACATTTTGCATGCTCACCAATTTCGGCCTTCGTGCCGCCCAAAAGGAGCTTGATGCAGAAATGGGAGGCCTCGGAAACGATGAGTGAGGAGTACAATGCGTTCTTCCTGCGGTGGTATTGACTGTGGCTATTCATGCCTGTTTGGCTCGCGGTTGAGACACCAGACGCGACGATATAGCACGTCGGTTCCAGGGGAATATTGCCAACCAAGTCTGTATGCGTAGCGTAGTCCTCACCACAATGTGCCTGACCTGTTAGCGTGGTCCTTTTCAGCCTGGGACGTGTTCGGTTCGAGCGTGAGGTGTCCCGCGAGACCCAGCTTGCCACAGCATTACGAGCGCAGCGAGCGTGAGAAGGGCTCAAGTAATACACGCGTGTCCATCTCGTATCAGAGCCACTCGTTCAGACGTGTCCCGGCACACGCTCGGATGCGCTCGATCGAGGCCGCTGCAATGTAAGGCACAGAGGATCCGGCTCGCCGAAACCTAACGTGCCGCTTCAACAAAAAATATCCCGGGGCTACAAAATCAGATGCGAAGCAACGTACTCAACATTACTTTCTGCATCAGGTGGGGACTTGTAACAGATCAATGTTGATTAATTCTGAAAAAATGGGTCTGCGTAGGCTAGTAGCAAAATATGACTCAGGCATGCGCATTGGATGCCGATTCTTCTCCAGCCTAGCCACCAAATCGGAAGATGCGCCATGGATTCATGCGTTGATGGAACCAGGGCGAGATAGGGAGGAAGTGGAGGAGGGCAAGTTGCGCTGGGTGGACAGGTACGACCACGCCATCGTCCCCACCGTCCTAGGCACTGGCGCGCGGCCGGTCGGTCGGCGAGCAGCAGCCCGTCATGGTCGGAGTAGAGCAGCAGGTTGGCCGCCGGCGCTGAGGTCGTCGTGGTCCAGCCCATCTGCAGAGCGCATAGCCGAGACGCGAGCTGCATCTGGCAGCCGCTGGCGTCGAGGTCGTCGCGCGGCCAGGACGCGAGATGCATCTCGCAGCCACCGCCGTCGAGGTCGTCGTTGTCCAGGCCATATGGAGAACCGGCGCTGCTCGTTCCTCCGTCCCCGCCGCAACACCAGCGCCATGGCCGCCGCCCTCACCTTGGGAGTGTGGTCGGTTCCCCCACCGTCGCCATGGCCGCCGCCTCGTGAGCACGGGCGCGCGATCCTCCCTACCAGCACGACCACATCTTCCCATGGCCGCCGCCCTTCGCCTCTGGAGCACTGGTTCCGCTCGTGCCTCTCCCTCCCCACAGCCGCGCCAAGGCCATGGTCGCCGCCCTTCACCTCTCGTCACTCCTCCGCCGACCTGAGGATCCTCTCGATTTGGGGGTTAATCACTCTCCTTTCGCCGCCCGGGTGAGTTAGTGGGGGAGAAGATGCAGATAACATGCGACTGGGGCTGAAGAATGAGGGGAGGAGAGGAGAGGCACGTGCCCGTTGTTCGGCTGAAAAGTCATCCACCGCCTGATCTCGATCCAACGGACGCGACGGGGGAGTACCGTGTAAGACACGAGAGTGCTCCCGCACGGAATAGAATTTGGGTTATTTTAATCAACAAAGATCTAGCAAGAGCATACATCAAAATAATCTGAAGGCACCACATAACACCTACAGACCCAACAATAGGAGAGATGGCCTTATGTCACCGTGTGAGAAGCACGCGGAGACCGGCACCCAGCCACCGAAGCCACCCACTTGTCCATCCAGCCGATGTCTTTCCCTAAGACGATGCCATCATCCGATCTGGAAAGCCCGAATCTATGGTTTCCCCGCAGCACATATGGTCCGAGGGGAGCCCTGCCGCCGTCATCCTCCCTAGCATAGGCTCTGCCCTACAATGATTAGTCAGCAGCAAACCTAATTTAGATTGCCAGGGGGTCGTCCTTTGTTTCTTTGCATGTGTGAGGAGAAGACTGTTTCTTAGAATAAAAGAACCATTACCTCTAAAAAAAGAATAAAACAACCATTTAAAATGCGCAAAAGCTATTTTTCGATAATTATATTGGAAATTTTCTTAGCCTGTTAAATAGGTCAGCGCTAGGTATCAGCCGGCTACAAAAAGGCCATTTATCAGTCGCCTTTCGAATAGTTGGATCAACTTAAGTAAACAAATTTCGCGTGTCCGATCATGGTACAAAACCGATTCGTATGTAACAGTTTTGTTGATAATATGTAACACCGGTCTCCAACATTTTTTACTTAGTCACAAAAAAGTGGTACAGTTTTTTTGCCGATGGACGATGGTACGAAAAATTCTCAAATGTATCGGATTTCTCTGCGTATGTAACATTTTTGAAAATGAGACATTGATATACAACATTTCTCTGCAATCTAACTATTTTATCTATTGTATCGAACATTAAATGATAACACATGTAACATTGCTGCAAAATATCTCAGTATCAAATCCATGGAGACACCACCATGCCCAATTTGAGGTTGCCGACAACAAATCCCACCGGCGGCGGAGAAGCTTCTGATGAGTACGCCGGCGCACTGCCTGTACGAGGGCGGCCCGCTCGCAGCGGTCGGGGCAAGAGCTTGTGGCGGCAGTCCACTCGCCGCGGTCGGGGCAGGAGGTCATGGTGGGAGCATGCAGCGGCGACAGTGGCAGCGTTCGGCGCGGAGACCGCCAGCAGGCGAGCGCGCGGCGGTGGCCGAGCGGGGGAGGCGGTTGAAGAAGCGCGCGGCTTAGGCCGAGTGAGGGCGATGGTGACAGGAAAGCGCGACGCGGCGGAGGCCGAGCAGGGGCGGCGGTGGCAGAAACGCGCAGATGCGAAAGGCAAAGGAACGACGGAAAAATGGAGAGACCTGCGGTTGAACGGGCTGGTAGCTAGCAACAGCCGGTTGATCTAAAGAGTTTTATTAAAATATGCATGTACTACTATAAAATGGTTTTCATTTTTTTCTCTTTTAGATAGGCTATCAGAAGAACATAAATATCGGACTACTCTATGGCGCCTTGGGTACAAGTTATCTCTCCATAAATAGAAGGCGATCAACCTTGCCGGTGTGTGATAGCTCTAGTCCTCGACTTGTACACAAACCGACTCAGCTCACTGTAGTGCTTCCCTCCATGAAGTTCGTTAACATTTTCTCGTATGCGTAATCTAAAGGCTTTCGGTCGTCATGCCACTAGAAAGGTGAAGTTTATGGAAATAGGAGGCCTCGGAAACAATGAGCGAGGTGCACAATGCGTTCTTATTGCTAAAGTTGTTGATGTGGCTGCTCATGCATGTCTGGTTCGTGATTGAGACACCAGACGTGACGCTATTTCACGTCGGTTCCACGGGAACCTTGGCAACCAGGCCTGTACGATACATGTCCTCGCCACCAGGCCTCTGCCTCCTCTTGAACAGGGTCTGGGCTGTGTTCTGTTCTTCATCTTGCCGAGAAGAAACACGTGTCCTGGATGTATGTGCTCGCCGGAAGAGCCCTGGCAAGAGTGTCTGCGGGAGGTGGCCCTGGGATCTGCTTAGCCAGTGTTTTGTTCGTGTCGCTTTGAGCTCGCTCCGTACGCTCCTAACCACTGCTTTGGTTAGAGGACTTTTACGGTACTTCCTGGCCAGTTCAAGGAGTACCGACTGGATATCGCTCGGGATAGTCGTGGAGTACCTCCAACCGAGGGGAACAAAGTAATTTCTTATATTATGTGGCCTGTGTAGCGGTATTTCCGTGATTTGTTGTTTGTGTGAGGATGTTTTTGCAAAAGCTATACCATTCGTCTCCCCACACTGATTCATTTCCTCGACGAACCCTAGAAGATGAAGCGCGGCGAGGCGTCCATCCCCGTCAGGGCTTGTTTGGTACTAGAATTTTAGTGAGATTAGCGGAAATAATTTTCTGCAAACTTCAAATCCCCACTTATCCCTAATACATGTTTGGTGTTAGAGTATGAGCGAGTTTAATCCTCACTTATCCCCACTTTTTCCCAAATTTTAGTGTAATTTTTTCAATCCTCAATACTTTACCCCTACCTAGTGGATTGGGATGGAGTTTTGTGGGGATTGGGTGACAGCAGAGATTCACCAAATATTCTAAAGTATTATGCCGCTAATATACACTAAGGTCTTGCTTACTTTTAGTGTATTTATGGGGATGGGAGGGGATTATTTTATATTCCGGAAAATCCCCACTAATCCGTTTACTTCTCCGGTTTTGAACCATATAATCCCGAGATATCCCTTCCCATACCCTCACATCCCGTATTTTTTGCCTAAATCAAAAACTCTCCATCATACTAGTGTATTTTTGAGGAAGAGTATTTAAGGAGATTGGGGAACACCAAATCCCCATCCATCCCCATTGGGAAGAAAAATGCGACCGAAGTAAACAAGGCCTAAAACACCTGTACCAAACAAGGCCTCACCGGGGAGGGGGACGAGGCGCCTGACGGTCGTGGCGTACAGCCCACCGACGGATGCGCGTATGAAGGGCCGACCAGGGAGGGGAGCGTGGCGCGGCCATGGCGTCCAGCCCTCGCAGAAGGAGCCGTACGCGGATTGGGACGAGGCGTCGAGCCCCCCGACGGATGCGCGCCGTCTGCTCCCTGCCGCGGCGAGGTGGGGGAAAGGTAGGAGCGGCCGTGACGGCCAGGTCAGTAGCAGTGGTGGTTCCTCGTGGGCGAGGTGGGTGAAAGGGAGGAGCAGCCGCGGCAGGTGGTCGTCTCTCTTCACGGAATCACACTCTATGTGAGGAACATCCAAATCCCAATCCCAATCCCCCCACCCCCCCCCCCCCCCTCTATTTTCCCTGCATGATTTAGAATGGGTTTTAGGGCTAGTCTGCGTTTTGCTATGGCTAGTTTCAGTTTTAGAATTGTAGTTATGGATTTAGAATTGCTGTTATGGATTTAGTATTGCTGTTATGCGAGTTAGGTTACATATAAGCTTCTAATTCCAGGAAACATGTTCTTCAGGACATAATGCTGATCTAGTCTTCAGGACTAACTCTTGGAAACATGTTCTTCTCTAACCATTATACAGTCTGGACACAATTTACTTCTCATTTTCTATGAAGTTTTACTTATAATATCATGCTCCACATCTAAAAGTTAACATCATATCTATGGAAAATAGGAGGATTGATAACAACACTAATAAATGTGATTCCAATAAAAATCAACTAGGCGCCAAGTAGGCATATTCATATTACTTGCACAAGATGGATTTCATAGAAAAAGCTAGAATTAACAAGATGCACTATACGGTTTTATTACCACTGCCACTGCGATGCTACTCACAGTGATCAACGCTCAATTGTAACAATATAGGGAGAACATGCGGAGAATTTGCTATCAGAGTGATATGTTTCTCAGTTTTAAGGTATCTCATGATTTATGTTCCTGAATTGCACGAGGCACATGCCACAGCTACGATTTGTTCCTCCTTTGTAGAGCTATATGCTTGGCAGTAGTGAACCCTCCGAGTGTGAGTAAACAAACTTTTGATGTACCAACCAGTAAAAAGATATATATTGCACAAGTTGTTCAAGGAAAGAGAACATCAAGGTCGTCTACTTGATTTAGTGATTTGGTCCGATCATTCCGGATTAGTATCGATTAATGTCTTTATCTCTATCTGCTCCTTTCAGGCAATGGTGGAGTGCTTGCATTGTTGGCTGGCGTTTAGCAGTTCTCTGCAATAGTGGGTTGATCCATCTTTCTGTTCACAAGTTTTATCAAGCAATGGACTATGCTTGGCCGCTTGAGATATCTATGGTATGTATCCTTTCTATTTTAGTTATGTAATGATCTCAGATGACATATCAAACTGAAGATGCCTTTGTTAGTGAACTTGACGTAGAAAACACAGGAACATTCACAAGTTATACTCTATCTCTTACACATTTGACTGCAGTTGAGAAAAACACCAGATACATAGATTACAGTACCATAATATTTAGGTATGTTTCTTTTTTTATAATTTTCGTTGGATACCCAAGGAGATGCAGATTAGGTTGATATTGCACATAAACAAAAGCACAATTATTTTCATGGTGTAAAAAGTACTACCAAGTTGCCTCTTCTATTTTGTTATTTCTTTTGAGAGGTTGGCATCTATTTGCCGAAACTTGCTTTTTTCCTCATGGGCAGATTTATGGTGCTATCTCAAGGATAATATCTAGGTGTGTGCTAAAGCTCCTTGCGCTTGATGAAAATGGAGAAACAAGAGACATAGTGGTGTACTAAGAGGTGCTTGATAATCTCTGGAAGATATATTTCAATATGTGTAGGTACATCTTCATTGCTTAATTTGGAAATTCCATTACTATATACAGAGCACAAGCTAGCTAATCAGTATTTATTGTAGGATCAGGACTATGTTCAGGGGCAACCCGAAGTTCCTCCAGCAGATGGTTAGAGATTTTCGGTGCTAAAACGATCTATGAGAAATGGATCCCTTGCCAACATAATGGACTTAGGCTAGACAGAAGAACCATATAGACAATGTTCTTTTCTCTGTACCTTCTAAGCTATTGTGTTAAAGTTTACCTTCTTTAGTTTTCTTCTCTGTACTGAATGTTGTTGTACATGGCTGTAAGGAAGAAGTATATCTGAAGCCTCCCTTTCTATTTCTTGCTTTTATGTTGGTCCTTATTGTAACAGAAAAGCTGCTTTATAGTGATCTGCTATGTCTATGAGATTTGCTCGGCTTACAACTCTCCGGTTTTATTTACCAAGCAGACTAACAAAGGAAAGATTTAGTAGAACGAACAGTCTGAAATTATCTTCGAGAGTTTATATGATACGACAGACGTTCAACAAAAACTTCTGGCATAACAAATAACTGAACTCATAAATTAAAACATCAACATCAACTGATTGGCTCCAGTTTTGTTCAAAACTATAGGACGTGACTACCTAGCATCCGATGCTAGTTTGTCTATCTCAGCACTCACTATAACGATGCTAGTTTGTCTATCTCAGCACTCACTATAAAAGGAAATATATTTATATCTAAAAAAGGAAAGTTGGGAACAGCTCACGTAAAACCCAAACAAACAATACATGTGCCTTTAATTCCATACGGAGAGACATAAAAAAAGTCATAACTTTTAAACTGTGTATTGGAATTGCATTCCGTTTTCACCGTTAGATCTCTCGCGACAAGACCTTCGAAACTAGATCTCATTTGTATATATTTTAACAATTTTTTTTTCAAAAGCAACTCTGTTGTAGTGAAAAATCAACTTTAGTGCTGTAGCAAAGCAACTTCGTATAAAGAGGTGCTTTCACTATCTTTTTTAATTATTTTATAGCCAGCTCAGTTTATAAGATACTTATTTAGCAACAAACGTTCAATAACTTCTAGTAACGTGACTTGCATCATTGCACTGCTAGTTGCCCACTATAGTTTCTAATATCGTTGGTAACCAGACAACTTATTAGTAGCGAAAATACAACTTCATAACCAAATAGTACAAAACTTAGGCACGGTGGTAGACAACTTAGACATGGTGAAACTATATTGGACAATGAATGCAACTTAATCATAGTTGGTATACAACTTAACAAGAGTGTGTATGCAATTTAACAACTGGTTGTATACAACTGAATAGTAGTCGGTATACAACTTAGAAATAGTGGGTGTGCAACTCATCACATATGTGAAGCAACAATTTACTTTCTACACACACGAATTAGCAAATGTGTGAGTGAAAAATTTCTTGCGTGCAAAAGTACAACTTAGTGGAACCCATAATACCGCCGACAAAAATACAACCTATCACTTGTGTGAAGAAACCATTTTGTTGTCTTCGTGGCAATTGTTGCCTGGAGGTACACGACTCCATCTCGATCAACACGAATGTGGCCGATCCCATGAGCCAAGAATGGGACGTTATGCGAGCTGCAAGAAGCTGAATGGGGTATTGCTTTGATACCGATGGTGCTTAGGTGGGAGCTCTACGATGGTGGAGAGGGTGAGATGTGGGCGGACTGTTTAGCTCAGGATATGTCGGCGACAAGTGCCAAATCGAGCGATATGAAAAGAGGTTACGACGTCGCGATTGTAAACTCATGCAAATTAGCACTAGCGGTAGACAACTTAGGAGGGAAATACATGTACTTATAGGAATGACCACTCCTTGAATTATGTTGTTGCCACTCTTGTGTGTTGCAACTTAACCTTATATAGATGCAACTAAGCCCTATAGTTGGTGCAACTTAACCCAATGATGGACACAAGTAAGCCCTATGGATGTCGCAACTTAATCTACTAATGCATCCAACTAAGCGCTGTAGTTGTTGCAACTTATCATCTCCAACATGCAACTTTGCTTGTTCAACTAAAACCCATTTGGTAAATGGACGAATCTCGAATAAAAGCAAGCAACTTGTGTCGATCGAGTTTAAGTTGCAGCCATACCCATATCGTGTTGCATTTTGTGCAAGCTATGGTTGATGCACTTCTTGACATAAGTTGATGCTACTCTAGTGTAGGGTCACACAACTTCATATATGGGGTATGCAACTCACTACAATGCATATAGAACTTAGGAATGACGAGTATGCAACTTAGCACAAGTGTGAAGCAACAAATTATTTGGGCCACGGTGAGATGGCGGTGGTGATTGCAAGACCGCGGTGGCGCAAGTTGGTGGGCGGCGAGGATGGCGGAGCGTGATGGAGTGTTCGAGTTGTGGATCCCTGTCGGCTAGCCGACACCGACGCGGTGACGCCTGCGGATGCCGCCATTCCTTCTTGAAGGGGTTCCCCCACCCCCACCCCTCCCACGTACCGGGGGAAACCCTATGTGGAACCAATAATACCACCGGCAAATTACAACTTAGCTCATCCGTGAAATCAATAATACCACCGGCAAAATTCAACTTAGCACATATGTGAATCAACAATTTTACCGTCTACAAACACAACTTAACAAATGTGTTAGTGAACAATTTCTTGTGTGCAAAATACAATTTAGCTCATATGTGGAACCAATAATACCGCTGACAAAAATATAACTTGCCACATATCCGAAGAAACAAATTTGTTGTCTTCATGGCAGTAAGCACGTCTTAATAAATGTGTGAGTAAACAAATTATTGTATATAAAATACAACTTAGGTTATGCGCGGAACCAACAATACTAGTCAAATAATACAACTTGGTACATTTGTGAACAAAACAATTTGGTCAAAGGAAAACACCCTGAAAAGAAACCGAACTGGCTAAATTCAAGCATTAAGTTAGAACATCCAGCTTATTAATCATGTAGGCATGTTTTCCATATATAGTCGTACGTGCTCGCAATGAGAAACTTGCACAACATCTTTTGTCCTACCAGCCGGTGGCAGCCGGGCCTCAAGGGAATCTCTTGGATATTAAGGTACTCTTTTAATAGAGTACCGGAGCAAAGCATTAACACTTGGTGAAAACATGTGATCCTCACATCACCGCCATCCCCTCCGGTTGTCCCGATTTGTCACTTCGGGGCCTTTGGTTCCGGACAGTGACATGTGCATACAACTTGTAGATACAATCTAAGCAATAATTATAGAACTTAAATCTAAGATCATGCCACTCGGGCCCTAGTGACAAGCATTAAGCATAACAAGATTGCAGCAACAATAACTTCACAAACTTTATAGATAGACTAATCATAACGTATCATCCATCGGATCCCAACAAACACAACACCGATTACATCGAGATGGATCTCAATCATGTAAGGCAGCTCATGAGATCATTGTATTGAAGTACATGGGATAGAGAGTACCAACTAGCTCTTGCTAGAACCCGTAGTCCATGGGGGAACTACTCACGGAGCATGATGGAGGCGGTGGCGTTGATGGAGATGGCTTCGGGGGCACTTCCCCGTCCCGGCAGGGTGCCGGAATAGAGACTTCTGTCCCCCGAATTGGAGTTTCGTGATGGTGGCGGCGCCCCTGGAGTCTTTCTGGAGTTTCGTCAATTCGTACTGCGTTTTCAGGTCGAAAGGGCTTAAGTAGGCGAAGAGGCGGCGCAGGAGGGGCGACAGGGTGCCCTCCCCATAGGCCGGCTCGGCCAGGGGCTGGCCCGCGCGGCCCTATGGTGTGGGGGCCCCAGGCCTCCCATCTGACTCCCCTTCGGTATCCTGGTCCGTCTCGGTGAATTAGGATCTTTGGTCTTCGTTGCGTCGAATTCCGAGAATATTGCCCGAACAGCCTTTCTGGAACCAAAAACAACAGAAAACAGGAAGCGCACTGTGGCATCTTGTTAATAGGTCAGTTCCGGAAAACGCATAAAAACATTATAAAGTGCAAGCAAAACATGTAAGTATTGTCATAAAACAAGCATGGAACATCAGAAATTATGGATACGTTGGAGACGTATCACCTCTGCAGAGTGTAAATCTATTCGAATAGCCGTGTCCACGGTTACAGACGATTGGAAAGGCCATACTGTTCCGTTGTCAGATGTTTTTCTTAAAAAGGAATGATGAATTGAATGGTGAACTTGACTTGAAGCACAACTGAGTTGTGGGAATGACACTAATGTTGCCACTTGAGTTAGTTAGCAAATGAGGAGTCTTTTACTAAATGTTTATGAACTAAAATTGGCTTTATGCAAATAAACCTAGAGCTTAGCAACCCCTTACTAAAATTGATGGTACTTACAATAGTATTAGTTTGCGAGTACTTTTAAAAGTACTCACGACTGTGTCCCTGGCTATTCAAATGGCCAGACTATTAAGAGGAGCAGCAGTATGAAGATGACTGTGTCCGCGTAAAGATAGTATCCTTGGAGGCAACTGTCAAGGCCCAAGAGGACCAGCTGATGGAGCTAGCAGAAGAAGGTGAAGACATTCAAGGAGGAGCAGCCTTCCTGAGTGATGATGAGGATTTCGAGGAAGATGAGAACACTGAGATGGAAGACTATGAGTTTCTGGAGGCCGGAGAGGATGACCACATCCCGATAGATGTGGATGATGAGTAGTAGTTTCACTTGATCACTTGAGTAGGTGTGAGTTTGTATCTGTCCCCTTGTATCGTAGAGCGAATGAATGGTTCTTCAAACCAACGGTGTATTAGATTTGTAATGTGTGATGTTTGGTATGAATGAAAAAGTGTTGTTGGTTTTTACCCCCTCAACAGTACTCAAGTTTTAAAATTTTGAACTTTTTAAACTGAAACCAAACAAACCATAGAAATTTCCCTCTTATCTCATGATCTACCTCAATGTTTAGATGGCCCCACCAACCCGCAGCACCAACCAAGACGCAATGATGCAGATGTTGTAGATGATGATGGCGGACCGAGAAGCCGAGCTGAACGACAAGCCAATATCGCTGCACTGCAGCAGATAGCCAGAACAATCAAGGCCATGGAAACCATGATCACCCTGGATCAAAACTCAAGAATTTTCAGAACACCAACCCTCCAATGTTCAGCAAGACAAAAGAGCCCCTAGATGCTGATGACTGGCTCCAGACAATGGAGAACAACCTAGAAGTTGCGGGAGTAGAAGCCGCAGAAAAAGTACTGTTCGCCATCCATTACCTGTCAGGATCTGCCCGAGCCTGGTGGACAAGTGCCCGCGCAATGAATGCCGGACAAATGATGACCTGGGAAGATTTCAAGCTCAAGTTTAGCAAGTACCATGTGCCCCAAGGACTGATCAAGAAGATGAGAGACGAGTTCCGCGAACTCAAGCAAAGAAGGATGTCCGTGGTGGAATACCGCGAAAGGTTTCTCACTCTGTCAAGGTACGCCCCGGATGAGACCAACACTAACGAGAAGAGGAAGGAAAGATTTCTGAACGGACTGCACGACGAAATGCAGACTGTACTAGTCAACATTCCCTTTGCCGACCTTGAAGCCCTGGTGGACTCAGCCATCCAGATGGAAGGAAAACTGCACCAAGCCAACGAGAACCGCAAGCGCAGGATGATGAACCCGAATGGACCCCACCATACACAGAAGTACCGCAACAATTCAACTGGAGGATTTGCCCCAAGAAACAACAGGGTACCTGCTCAGACTTACCGTCCAAACTACACCAACAACCATGGAGGACCCCCGAAGCCCGGAGGCCACAACAACAACAACAACAACAGCAACAGCAACAACAACAGCAACCACACCAACAACAACCACCCCAATGGTAACAATAACAACCCCAATACTGCCCCAAGGACTGGAAGCAACGCTGTTCCCGTCAACCCCAAAGACAAGTCCACCATCACTTGTTATGAATGTGGAATTGTGGGTCACTACTCCAATGAGTGCCCCAAAAGGTTAGCCAAGACTGCCCCCAATACCGCTGCACCTACCCAGCAACAGCGCCGCTTTGCAGCTAAAAGGAACCTGAACAACCGCAATGGCCGTCTCTACCACATGAGTGCCACTGAAGCTCAGGAAGCACCCCAAGCCATGCAGAGTATGTTTTACTGTTAACCCCTCTGCCCAATCTCTCTTAGGAACCTAACTTTTCTTAAAATCTCGGGACGAGATTTGTTTAAGGGGGAAGGGTTTGTAACATCCCAAAATTTCAATAAGTAAATACAAGGAGTTTCCAAACAGCAAAAATGAGAACCAACAAAAACTTTTTATTAATACATGTGCTATGCATAGTATCTAGGTTGATTTCTTGTGCAATTTCCATGATGCTTGTTTGTATGCTTAGCAATGATGCTAAAACCCTAAGAGATGATCCAAGGATCAAGAAATAAGAAAGAGAAAGAAATAGAACAATCAAAATTCAACACATACATGTGCTTATGGCCATTTTACAAATCTTTGATCTAGGACACTTTGGCTTGTGCAATTAGTTGGAGGATGTTACTAAACACTTATAAACACTTTTGTAATCAAAGAAACTCAAATCAAATCAAATTTGAATGCAAATTGTGCTCACATGCACTAATGGTCAAAACTGCCAATTTTAACCTCATGCCTACTTTGAGCCCCTGTATTGGGAGATTTTCAAACTAAACCATGCCAACTCTTTACACCTCATCCAAGAAAACATCAAGATGAACAACTTTGCTCAAAACCACCCCTGCAAATTCTTGCTAGATTTCAAATGGTGATCAAGCAAAGTAGCAACCATGAAACAAAAACAAGATCATACCCAATTCGGAATTTTGCAAATCTACTTAATTTTGAACATCACCACCACCATTGTGTGCCATTTAATATATGAATCAACTACACCAAAATTCAAACCAAAATTTAAAAATTTCTTTCATGCGGCCATTATGTCAAACACCTTGTGGGCAGAATCAAACCAAATCAAATTTCACTATTCTGAATAGTGTTTGGCCCAACTCTTGAACTCAACTTGTCCTCCCTTGTCCCCTTGTCCCCCTCCACACAATGCCCCTACTTGGACATGCTAGACATGGCCAGACATGGCAATGCCATGCCCATGCCGGCCATGCTTGCACACACCAAGCCAACCCTAGCCCATCCCCTCTCTAGCTCGGCCGACCATGCCCTTCTGCTTCCCCTTGCTCCCCTGAATCCCTTGGTACACGCCCTTGGTCGAGAGGAGCACGACAAGGCCCAGACCACGCCGTGCCCACGACGCCCAGGGTTGCCAAAGTGTGCACGGCCACGTCGACGCGTGCACACCGGAGCGCGCCAGAGCGCCATGTCGCGCAGCTGCTCCAGCCCTCGCCTGGACCCCCTCTTTCGCCCTGAGCGTCACCACCGTACCAAGAACATGCGAGGCACCCACCTGTCCCCGACCGTGGCCCGCCGTCGCCGGAGACGGAAACAAAATCCGCCACGGCCGCGCAGATGCTCGCACGCGCCCGACAAAGTTAGGCACCGCCCAGCCTCAACGTTGCCGCCAAGAGGACCGCCAGGACGTGCTGAACAATGCCACACCCTCCCCTAGCTCGATAGCGACCTGTAGCCCTCGCGCCATTGTCGACCTCGCCGCTGCCCACTGCCTCACTCCGCCATTATAAAAGGAGAGCTCCCCTCGCTCAACTCACCACACCAGCTCACTCCCATCTTCTCCCTCGTTCTCCTCGACCACTTCCCCCTCTCCAATTTCCACCGGAGTTCGCCAATTGCTAGCCGGAGTCCGCGGCGGTGCTGAGAAGGTCGCCGTCGATTGGAGCCTCCCCAGGAAGCGCCGCTGGTACCAGGCGACTCGCCGTCGTCGACAACTTCACCACGCACACTGCGAACCCTCGCCGCGCCGCCGGTGAGCCTCCCACCCCTAGCCTCGCCGCACCAGTGCCCTTTTCTCGCCGGAGATGGCGACGAGCCTCAGTCGCTCGATCGCATTCTAATCCAACGGCCCTAGATGAAACTTACCGTTTCGTTGGTTAATAGAGGCTGACGCGTGGACCCCACCATCAGGTGGCCTGCTCGCGCTGGACGCGAAGTGGGCCGGCCCATTCCATTTTCTCTGCTGAGCCCAGTTTTGTTTCCCGCCTAGGCCCACGCGTTTGAATTTGAATTAATTCAATTTAGCGAAATTGCTTACTACATGCATTTTCAAATTTAAATATAATCAAATCTCTACTGGACCAAATTTAATAAATTTTATATATTTGGAAAGCTTAGAAAATTATCTAAATAACTACACTGTTCTCAACCCTAGATTCATTGTAGAATTAATGTGATAAAAATAACAAGGCAGGGCCTTTTGCAATTTCAAACATTAATTAAAAATCAACCATAAGTAATTTTGAGTTGATTCCAACTCTCAAAATTCACATTTCATATTGTCTATCTGAATATGTAAAAATATCACATAGTTGATTGTATGATCATGGTCTAGATTAAATAATGGCTCTATGGCTATTTCTAGTCCATTTAAATTATTCAAAATGATTTATTAAATCATATGAGAGGTATTGCCCTCATTTAAATCTTGTCTCCAATGATTCAACATGAGGTGGTGACCCTAGTCTAATAAATCTCATGTTGTATTATTTGATGATATTAAATTATTAATAAGGTAGTATTAAATTGCATGAGGTATATTCCCTCATTTAAATCATTTTCCCAAATGATGATTATGAAGTGTTGACTTTGGTCAACATGGGTTCATTCATTATTATTTGAGGAACTTAAATCTTAACAAGATTCAATGAGAGGAAATTATTTCTCAAAGAATTAAATAGAAACCCTAATCAAAATTTGTAATGAGAGGAAATTATTTTTCTGAAAGAAGAAAAACAAACTCAACCAACATGATAATAATAGTGTTGTGATGCTAGAATAACTTGTGTGACTCATGTGTGTGCTTAGTCTAGTTTTAAGATGTGTTTGGTGATTATATACTCCGTATCTATTTTTAGACGCTAGTACCGAGGAGTATCAAGAGGAGGAGGAGGAGGTCTACTTCCAAGGAGAAGAAGACCACTTTGATCAGTACACCAACCAAGGTAAGCTAATATTCTTGCAAAGTGCAAAGCTCTACCAGAGCAAGGCACAATCACCTATTACTATTACACTTCATGATCCCATCCCAAGTTTATTCTTCCAAGCTTTTACCTTGATTATTAAAGCTTACTTTTATAGTTAACTTTGGTCTAAATATAGAGTACTACAAGAGTATCAAATTTAGCCTAGAGCAATCAAAGCTAGTTAGCACCCCTCATGACTAGTTGCTAGTGCTAACAAATAAAAGCGACTACTCTAGATGGGAACATGTGAAATGAAATGACTTTGAAAGATTTTGAAGGTGAAGATGACTTGAATGACATGATGAATTTGATCAAAACTGATGGTTGGGTTCGGATGCGATACCATTCGAATTTAAAAGTACCCCCACAATACCTGATTATGGGTAGGGCTTAACTAGAAGTTTATGTGTCTTAGTATGGGTTCCCTCTAAACAAGCGTCATAGGAGTTATGCCGAGGCTGCCTCTGTTGAAAGTGAAATGATGTGAAATGACGTGAGATGAGCTGAATGTCCGACCCAAGCCCTGTGTAGTTCCCAGGATGACGGTTTGTCTTCACTGGGAGGCCAAGCTCATGGGGAGAGGTTCCTATACTAGGATATGTAAGTGAAAGGTTATGGTTGATGATCCGCGTACTGAGTTACGATTATCAGGGTTATCCCTGACGGATGTAATCAAATGTTGTGGCACAAGTGTGCAACCTCTGCAGAGTGTAAATCTATTTGAATAGCCATGTCCACGGTTACGGACTGGAAAGGCCATATTGTTCTGTTGTCAGATGTTTTTCTTAAATAGGAATGATGAATTGAATGGTGAACTTGACTTGAAGCACAACTGAGTTGTGGGAATGACACTAATGTTCCCACTTGAGTTAGTTAGCAAATGAGGAGTCTTTTACTAAATGTTTATGAATTAAATTGGCTTTATGCAAATAAACCTAGAGCTTAGCAACCCCTTACTAAAATTGATGGTACTTACAATAGTATTAGTTTGCGAGTACTTTTAAAAGTACTCACGGCTGTGTCCCTGGCTATTCAAATGGCCAGACTATGAAGAGGAGCAGCAGTATGAAGATGATGGCCAGCAGGACGTCCACAACAACTAGGAATTCTTCTGACGTCAAGCGTTGGCCTGTGGATTAGCTAGTTCACTACTTCTACGCTTCCGCTATGTATTGTGTTCGTTGATCATTAGATCAACTATTCGTGTAATATTGGATCATGTGATCTAATTTTGTAAGACGACTATGATGACTTATGATATCAACTGTTATGTCTCGTGACAACAATATTCCTGGGATTGCGATGTATGACATAATAGGCATCTGGACTTAAAAATCCGGGTGTTGACAATAAATCCATAATAAATATGTAAGTTGTCTCTATCCTCCTATGTGTTGACGGCAGTGCAATAAACCGTGCTTCTAAATAAAACAAGCATGATGGCCCGCGCAAATGGTCGAGCAGACCTATATTGTAATGTCTGTACATTTCTTTTGATAATTATCGATGTCTACACAACCAATCTAGTGTACTCCCTAATTATGAAATATAGGCATATGTTGATTAGAAAGAATTTTGCGTACTATTTCTTTCTAGAATGCATAAAGTACATGCCTAGAATTATTCTAGTTCAGATTAATACAGCATAGCCAATTGCTCGATATTATATAGCTCACTACCAAGAAAACATATATTCACAATATTTCTAGCAGTGGTGTACTTACCAGGTGAGGTAGTGCGTCACTACTATGTTTGGCCAAGGTGCGCCATTACTATTTGAGGTAGCAGTGGCGCACGTGGTGCGCCACGACTTCTGCTACGGTGCTTCTCCCTTAGAGAAATTATGGGCGCGTCAAATACAAGGACGGTGGAGATCTTTCCATACCTCTTCGTAAGCGTGGCACAATCGATCGTAATTTCACCAAATATGGCATATACATATAACCTTGTACAGACTCATATGGCCCGCTTTGTCTTGTATGAACCAATCATGTATGCCGCCAATAGGTTTCAAATCCGCGCAAGCAGGAAGTGGGGCGGTACTTAGCAGACGGGATCGTTAACTGGTCACTTAACCTTTTCTTTTCTTACCGTATACATACCATATCTATGCAGACGGGTATACATGTGCTGGACATGTGTTTCGGCGGACCAACCGTAGGAGAAAAAAGAACCGAATATGACCCCTCAACTTCGGTTAGGGGGAGCACTAAAGCAAGGCTCGGTGCGCCATTGGTAAGTCTGTAAGGGGGCTGGGATTTTGGGCACCACCTAGTGGCGCACATGTCATTGTGTGCCAGGGCTTAGTGGTACCCAAAATCCCCCCCCCCCCTCCCAACCGCCGTTTCACTTTTGAAAAAAATAGAAAATAAAATATAGAAAATTCAAATTTCAAAATACTTTGAGATGGCCATGTTGTTGGATATAATGCCCTAGAGGGAAATATAAAGAGTGTTTATTATTATATATCAATAATTTATAATCGTTTTGTGCCATGCTATAACTGTATTAAGTGGAAATATTAATACTTTTGTGGTATCGTAAACAAATCAGGGTCCCTAGTAAGCACACATGTGCACAACTAGTTCACTAAGGTCAATCGATGATCGAGATTTTCCGATCATGGATAGACACGTCATTGAAAATGGAGTCATATCATTTGGTGAATGATATGATGGACATTTCCAACATAAGTATTGCAACATGGTCAAGTCACAAAGTTCACGCTGCGATACTGACGAAAATTTTGTAACCTAATCCTTAGACCGCGAGACCATATCAAATCACTGTCACCGGTGGCTTCTTTGATTGCATCAACTATCACTTCGTAACAGGGTGATCATAAAAGTGTAATTGGTATTTCAATGGGATGGGTTGAGAAGTATGTGTCAAGAGCGGGATTTGTTCATCTGCGTGACTAAAGATACTCTGGGCCTACTGGGTGAGTTTACATCCAAGTTAACACATGACTAGGTCATTAGGATGGAATCACACGGGAATGAGTTGAATTGCCTTGTCGGTAACGAAATCGAACTACGTATAGGAATGATATTGTTTTTAACAAGCAAAAGGATACTAACTTTTCTGCAGGTAATCCATCAAGCCGCATTGCATACATGTTTAGGCATGCCCTCTTCCGGAGGATCAATAGAAGCATATGCTCACTTTGTGACTTCTTTTTTCAGACTACTGCATGGCTGCATACTAGAAGAGTTCAAAACTGATGTTGGTTTTAGTTTTGCAAATTGATACGGAGAGGCGCCACACAAACGAACTAACCGTGCGGCGGTTCAGTATTACGAAAGAAAAAGGCATCGCTGCCCCTAATAAGTGATTACTACATCTCATCCGCTGCACCTTATCACCTCACGTGTGTCCTCGACCACAGAATACATCTTTTCAAAACCGCCATGACGGAAAAGCAGCGCCCAAAGGGAGCAGCGGGGGAGGTCGCGCCGCGCTAGGACGGAGCAGCGAGGGTGGCCGTGGCTGCCGCGGAGGACGGAGCCTCGAGGGATGCCGCCGCCGGCGGAGCACGGAGCAGCGGGAGAGGCCATCGACGCCAAGCACGGGGCACCGGTCATCGCCACCAAGCATGGAGCCGCGGGGCAGGTCGTCGACACCACCGAGCAAGGAGTGGGGTGTAGCCCGCCGGCGAGTGCATCGAGCCACGGCAGAGAGAGTTCCTCTAGTATGGAAAAATACGGCAATAGGATCTCGCCCACGAGAAGAGTTTATCGGACGGTAGAGGTGGGCGATGCATGTTTGCGTCTCTACCATGCTGGTCGTGGGTGGGGAATGTTGTATTGTGATCCAAATTCATATACTAAAGGGAGGCTGAAAGGACATGGAGCCCCATGTGTGGTTTTGGTAATTGATGACGATCCCCATGGACTAATGGTTGTATTGAGAATATATCTTAGATCATGTCCATAGCCATATGTTGGTCTCAAGGTTGCAAGATGAAGAAGATCGAGTGCAATGAAGAAGACGGATGAAGACGGTGTCGAAGAGAGATGAAGACGGTGTAGAAGATGAAGATGGCGTAGAAGATGGATGAAGACGGTGGTATGCGTAGAAGATGGATGAAGGCGGTGGCGTGTATGTTGGAAGAACATTGTGGCATGTACAATGATGAAGAGGGTGAAGACAGAGCTTGCCGACTCGAGTGGAACACTCAAGGACAAGGTTTGTGCTCGATAGGATAGTGGGTTGCATCATCGGAGAGAGCTCAAACCTCGCATGCATTGCATCGTGTTTCTTGGTTGTTATTGGTTCTTACCCATGAGATGTTTTAGAGCTTTTGTTCATTCTCATGACAAGCTCTAACTCATCGGAAACGGATTCCGGATGCATCGCATGTTGCATCTTCGAGTTGGATGTTTTTCCTGGTTTAACACATTGAGAGGTTGCACCTCTAAATTCATAAGAAAATCATCCTCCACTCCTTTTCATGTTTTCACCTTGTGTGGAGCTAGCTCTTGTCATCCTCTTTCCAGCAAAATAGGTTTCACCCAAATCGGAGCTTCCTATCTTGAGTTATCGCATTTGCCGTATCGCTCTTTATTTGGAAAAAGAAAAAGGGAAAAAAGGTGGGGCGGTACTACCGGCCTGGGTTCCGGCCCAGTACCGGCAGGGTCTCTGCAAACCTTGGAGCCAAGCCGGTACCAGGCCGGTACCGGGCCCGGTATTACCGGCCCGGCCGGTTCTTCATGTTCCCAACCGCCGACCAGCCCAATCCCGCACATGCCTGGGCCGCACCTGCCGGCCCACCCCGCTCGCGCCTCTTGCTCGCCTGGCCGCTGCCAGCCTCTTGTGCCCTGGCCCATCCACTGCCGCGAGCTTGACGGCCGCTGCTCGCTCGCTCCCGCGCGAGAGTGCATCGACAGCGTTGACCCGCGCTGGGAGAGCACGGGCTCGATCCCCACGTGCGCATGTGCTCTACCTGGATCCCATTACTTGCACTGGCCCCACCTAGCGCTGTTGCCGCTGCTTTCTCTCTCTCTCTCTCTCTCTCTCTCTCTCTCTCTCTCTCTCTCTCTCTCTCTCTCTCTCTCTCTCTTCTGTCTGTTAAATTCTCTGTGATTTGGTGCAACCGGTTCTACCGGTCCCAAATCCGGTAGTACCGGTTCAGGCCGCATTTTTGCATGTTTCTGTCTGCTTCTGTGCGTAAACGGTAGTACCGTTTCAACAAGCGGTACTACCGGTTTTACGCGGATCTGACCGTTTTTCCAGCCCCCAACAGTCATATTTTTGGGCCCCTATTAATACCCTCCTTCCACCTCCATCCACATGTTCTTTCCACCCATTCTCTCTCCTCCATTGTTGACCTTGAAGAATTTGATCCTCCTCTTGATTTCCCCACTATTTCTTGCATGTTTTTGGGGGAAAGGAGAGAGGAGATCTAGATCTAGTGCACCACCAATTGAATCCCTCTCTGAGTGAGGGGGTGGCCTTGTTGCCTTTGTGGTGTTGTAGCCTTTGTGGCCTTGTAGCCTTTGTGGCCTTGTCGTCTTTCTGGCGTGGTAGCCTTTGTGGCGTTGTTGCCTTTCTGGAGTGTGCTAGCCTTTGTGGTTTTGGAGCCGGTTGTGGCGCGTTGGAGTCTTTGTGGCCTTGTTGCCGGTGTGGTGTGTTGTAGCCTTCGTGGCCTTGTACTTGAGAGCCTCCGTATTGTGGAGTTTCCTCAAGCCTGATACTTGGGTGTTTATCCCAAGCTTGTACGGGTTCGGTGACCACGCTCAAGGGTCCCTTAGTGGATCAAGGCTTTCCCTTTGGTGGAAAGGCTCGAGGAGAATACGGTGGTCCTAGCGGCTCATTGGAGTGCCTCGTGCCTCCACACCGCTCCAATGAAGACGTAGCACCCTTGGGTGTGAACTTCGGGGTACATCGTCATCTCCTCGTGCACCAGTTACTTCTCAACCCGAGCTCTTTTACCTATGCGCTTTACATTGTGATATCTAACATGCTTGATGTTCTATATCTAGTTTGTTATCACCTTGTTGCTCATCATGCTTAGCATAGGTTGTTGGTGCACATAGGCAAACCCCTAGTTGATAGGCTTTGTGCTAAACAAGTAACCTATTTTGCATTCATATTGGCGGGATAGCTGAAATTTGAACCAGCGGTAATGTCGCATCTATCCCTAACTCAGGCAATTGTAACATCTCAACCGCTTTTGAGGTCAAGGATATTGTAGTACTTTTAACCCAAGGGCACCATAACCCGAACCTAGTCGAAATGAACATGGTTTTCCCCATTTCAACAAACCTTAGATCCGCCTCTGCCTCTGCCTCCGCCTCCGTCTCCGTCTCCGGCCACATCCACCACCGTCCTTAGCCTATTTCTCCGTCCTTTATTCTTACAGATCCCTGCCGCTTCGGTCACATCGTGGCCCTCCATTCATCTCCTTCCCTACCTCCCGCCCGCCGGTGCTGTTCACGCCCATCTCGGTCAGCTGTGTCTTCGGTGCGCGAGCATTGGTGCGGAGCAACAGCATAGAAATGGGTATACTCTACTTTTACGCCTAGTTAACTCGATTGTTTCTTGATCTGCCCGATTGTATGGTCGATCTTGCTAGTTGGCAGTTCATTTGTTTGTTTATATAGATCTCAGGAGAAGATAGTTGGTTATTCTAGAAGATACTCCCTGTAAGATGTTATAGGTGCTTGTACAGTAGACTAGATACAAACTAAAGTGAGTGAACACCTACATAGTACTAAAAATAGACTAGATACAAACTAAAGTGGGTGAACTAAAGAAAGTGCTTCAACATCTTATATTTCCAAAAGGAGGGAGTGGTTATTTTAAAGGATCTGTCAGGTGTACCTTGATTTTGTTGGTTCTAATTTCTTACATTTGTGTCTCTGCATCATTTTTTCCTTCTGATCATCCCTCACGCACATCATAATACACGCATCTTTTCTGTCGCTATCATCCCATCTGGAAACAGACTCAAAAGATGTAGATGAAGGAAGGTAGAAATAAGGCTTCATGGTTCTAACTCGTTTAAGTTCTACTCTTCCAAGCCAAGTTCCTGTGGAAAAGTCTAGTAAAAGGGGAGGCTTAGTATCCTAGTTCTTTATGCACGTTTAGTAGGTAACTTCCTCCCTCTAACACAGGTAATGATGATACATGACCATGACCTTAGAGATATTGAACTCCACAATGCGGTAGTAGTGATGTTTGTTGTATTTAGTAAGTTACTTTCCAGGAGTACCACTTTAATGTTCTAAACGTTTGTTCTTTTATGTTGATCCAGACGGTGAAGGTGATTGTTCTGTTGAAAGGGGAGAAAACAAGTCGAACGGACTCAAAAGGTTGCCCTGCCTATGTGTGCCAAACTTCTAGTTTTCAATCCAAAGGGGAAGACAAGGCTTGAGCCTGCCGTCATAGCATCAAAGTTTGCAAGAGACCACAACAATGCACTCAGGAATCATGTGCCTGTGCGGTCACATTAGATTAAGAACAAAAGAGACACTAGGTCAAATTTCCCCCGAAAGAAAGGGATTTTTGACAAGCCTGCAGAGCACTGCAGTGATCCTCATGCTAAGGTCAGTTCCATTCTACCATCTATGTATAAGATATGCGCAAATAACCAGAAAATATCTTCCAAGGATCAGTTATGAAGATACTGTGTAGTGTTATTATGCAGTGCACATCCTATAAAATTTGGTTTGTTTAGACGTTTGTTTAGTTCATCAGAAAAATATGAATTTAACCAAGTATGATGGCTATCTAGTTTTATTTCCGCTCAATGCGTATGCTGGATTCTTCAACTATAACAACACTAATTGCATTTTCATCCATGTTGTTGACATTGCCAATTTCATGTGGAAATTTTTACCTTCTATGCTGGACAACTACTGGTACATTAAAGTAAGTAGGTAGTTGTTTATATGATCCTTTGTGCACATTGTACCTTTATACCAGATCCACTTACCTGTAAGCTGGTCTCATGTATGTATGTGATTTCAGGGAAAAGAGTACAATTCTAAGGATCCTACTTCTTTTGAATTATTTAAGGAGTGTCACGTCAGCCAGAAAAATGTCTTCTCCACAGCTGTACATGATGCACTAGTACGACAGCTTTCAATGAGTCATTTCTAACGAGAATGTATCTTCCTGCATCTGATAACCTTGTTTCTCTGTGCAAACCAAGGCTGAAATGAAAGAATAGCTCTGTGTACCTATGGTATCTTGAGGACCTAAGAGTGAGGCCAAGGCGGTATCCACTGGAGCAATAATGAGTGACCTTGCTTCAGATCTGGCGATAGAGAAGAGGGCCAGCGTGGAGCTCCTGGATGTTGTTAACTCACAGCGTGATCAAATGGATGAGCTGGCCAATATTGTACAAGAAGGCGAAAAGCAACAGGCTGACATGGAGGCAAGGATTGAGAAGTTAGGCGAGATAATACTAAATCAAAGATAGAAAGTTTGGCCCAGATAATGTCATGCCTGACGTCGAACGGTTGAACTGTTATTTTTTCCTCCTTGGTCTTGCTAGTTGTACTGTTATTCTGATGGTCCACAATGTCTGAGATTTTATTATGGGTCTGTAATTCTTCTTGAGGACATACAAATCTATAATATTTTTTTATTTGAGGACATACAAATCTGTAATATTTTTTTATTTGAGGAGATCAAATATGTAATAATTAATAATAGCTGACGTTTTGAATCATAACCACGTCAGTTATTATAATGAATAACCACTGATGTTTTGAATCCTAACCACGTCAGTTATTATAATTAATAACAACTTACGTTGTTAGGTTTCAAAATTAACTAACGTGGTTACTGTTGGTTGTTTTTAAGCAGCTAAATGGGCATATGTGGGTATATGGCCAATTTACAAATTTGAGCATATGCCCTACTCTCTTTGTTGGAATTGTTGAAACCCAATCCTAAACTCAAAATAGTACATAAGAACAAAGCACACCATTTGGATTAAAGAGAAGCAAAGACAAGCAATAGAAAAATGAAAATAACACCACATATGAGGCTATGATCACTTTTGCAAATCTTTAATCTAGGCCGTTTTGAATTGTGTCAATGGTTTGGAAATGTTACTAAACTAATAAGAATCACTTTTGAATCAAAGAAATGCAAATCAAATCAAATCAATTCTCAATTGCTTAATATGATCAAGCCAAAATGCAACATTGAAACGGATTCTAGATCCTACCCATTTTGGATTTTTCAAAACTTTATCCATTTTGCCCACCAACACCACCATTGTGTGCCAAATATTAGTTGAATCACAACCCTAAAAGGATTTGGCAAAACTCAAAATTATTTTCTTGCGGCCATTAACACAAACACCTTGTGTGCAACTTTGTGATATGATCATACCCTCTAATATCCATTGGGTATTGGCCTAAACCAGTGCTCAAGTGTGACGATTATCATCCTTGTACCTCCTCTGGATCAAGCCATGCTCTGCAACAATGATAAAAGTGGAGAAATGATCCAAAACATCACCATGCCGAGCCATCATGGCATCACCATGCCATCATCACCACCTGCCCTCTCCTCTCACCCTCACCTTGTCAAAGAGGCTTCTCACACTCCACTAAGCACGCTCGTACCTGCCCTGGTCGAAGAGAAGACGCGCACCACACTGGCTAACCCGCGCCCACGATGCCCACGCCATGCCAGAGCACGCACGGGCACACTCTGGACACGACAGAGCGCTGCGTCGCCCCGTTGCCTCCGTCCTCCGTTTGACCTCCGCGTCTGCACAGCACCTCGCCACACCACCAGGAAGACACCAGACACGACCCCTCCTTCTCCCAGGACCTGTCGCCGTCGCCATCATCACCAACCTCCGCCACGGTACTGCGGAGACATGGACGTCGCCCGCACGCCCTCGTCCCCCATTTGCTGCGCCATCACACTCGTCCTACTCTCCATGATGCCAGCAACCTCACGCCGACCTTGCCTTGCCCCTTCGCAGCCCGTAGCGTCGTTGCCACCATGCACCTGGCCGCACCCCCTCGGCCACCTCACAATCCTATAAATAGAGGCAACCCTAGCCTCCATTCTTCACGCCATCACCCTCTCCTCTCCCTTCTGAGCCTCCTCGACCACCTCCCTCTCCAAATTGGCGCCGGAGCAGCTCCAATTGCTTGCCGGAGCGCCGCCAGTACCGCAACAAGGGCGACGTCGATTGGAGCCACCTCAGGCGACACCACCTGTACCAGAAGCTCCGCCGTCCTTGACAACCTCGCCCTGCTTCCTCGCCGACGACCGCCGGAGCCCAGGTGAACCTCCGACCCCCTACCCTCGCCGCGGCCAGTACCCCCTCTCGCCGGAGACGACGATGCATGTGCACCGTCCGATCCCATTCTAATCCTGCGTCCCAGATTGATCCATACCGTTTCGGGAGTTAAACGTCGCTGACGAGTGGGGCCTATTGTTAGTCGGCCCATGCGTGCGAGACGCGCTAACTGGGCCGGCCTGCTTCTCTCTATGTCTCTGGCCCGTTAACTTCTCCCGCGCAAGCCCACCAATTCAAATATGAATTAATTCTTTTAGCTGAATTCAAACACTGGTGCTCAAATAAAATTTGAATAAAACAAAATATACTGAGCCAAAATTTATGAAATTGATATTGTTGGAAAGCTTATGAAATTATCTAGCAAACCCCACTGGTTTCAAACCCTAGTTCATTATAGATCACTGGCAAGAAAAATAACAAGTCAAAACCTTATCCAAATTCAAACAATTATTAAAAATCAACCATAATGAATTTTGAGGTGATTCAAATTCGCATAATTCACATTTGAAATACTCTAATTGTTTATGCAAAAATATGACATGGTTGTTTCATATGATCATGGGCTAGAGCAAAATAATGGCTATGTGGCCATTTCTAGTCCATTTAAATTACCAAAATTTATTTGATAAATAGTATGAGAAGTATCCTCTCATTTAAATCATTGTCTCAAGAAATTCAATATGAGATAAAATCTTAGTATTTTAGAATCTCATATTTAATTACCTTGTGATATTAACATTGCTTCCATAATAGTGTTTAAATGGCATGAGGTGTACTACCTCATTTAAATCATTTTTCCCAAATGGTAAATATGAAGTATTGACCTTGGTCAACATGACTTCATACTTTAGTCTTTGAGGAGATTAAATATTAGTAAGATTCAATGAAAGGAAATTATTTCTCAAAGGAAATAAATAGAAACCCTAGTAAATATTTCAATGAGTGAAAATTACTTTTCAAAGTAAATAAAAGTAAAACCATAGTATGGATGCTTGTGATGATAATAGGTCATCTTGTGTGAACCATTATGGTTACTAGTCTACCTAAGTATTTGTTTGGTGATTGTGTACCTCGTATTCCTTTATAAACGCTAGTAACGAGTGCTACGAGGAAGAAGAAGTCTACGAAGAAGAAGAAAACTTTGATCACTACACCACTCAAGGCAAGCTATATTATTGCAATCTATACTCTTGCAAGTTACCCAAGTGCAAGCTCTACTTGAGCAAGGCACCAATACCATACTACTTTGTGTTCTACTTTCCAAGTCCCAGTTTTTACCTTACAAAGCTTTTACTTGGATTATCAAGGTTTACTTTTTAGTTGACTTTGGTCTAGATATGAAGTACTACAAGAGTATCAAATTTAGCTTAGAGAGTTACAAGCTAGTTAGCACCCCTCATGACTAGTTGCTAGTCAACTAAAATTGACTACTCTAGATGGGAGCATGTGAAACAAATGACTTTGAAAACCTTGGAATGATGATTCATTCTATTGAAATATTTTTAAGGTGAATATGACTTGTGAATGACATGGTGAACTTTACAAAAACTGATGGTTGGGTTCGGATGCGATACCATTCCAATTTTTGAGTACCCCCACAATACCTGATTATGGTAGGGCTTAACTGGAAATTTATGTGCCTTAGTATGGGTTACCTCTAAACAAACGTCATAGGGGTTATGCCGAGGCTGGCTCCGTGAAATGTGAAATGACGTGAAAATGAGGTGACTGTGCTACCCAAGCCCTGTGCAGTTCCCAGGATGACGGTTTGTTATCACTGGGAGGCCAAACTCATGGGGAGAGGTGCCTATACTAGGGTATGTAGGTGAAAGGTTATGGTTGATGATCCGCATACTGAGTATGATTATTTAGGGATATCCCTGACGGATGTAATCCAAAGTTGTGGCACAAGTGTACAACCTCTGCAGAGTGTAAACCTATTCGAATAGCCGTGTCCACAGTTATGGACGGTTGGAAAGGCCATACTGTTCCGTCATCAGAACTTTTCAAAAAATTTACATGTGACTGGTGACTTGTGACTTGAACTTGAAAGGTGAATTTGACTTGAATCACAACAGACTTGTGGGAATGACACTAATGTTCCCACTTGAGTTAGTTAGGCAAATAAAGAGTCTTTTACCACTAAGTGCTTATGAAATAAAACCGGCTTTATGCAAATGAACCTAGAGCTTAGAAACCCACTTACTATAGTTGATAGTGCTTACAATAGTATTAGTTTGCGAGTACTTTAAAGTACTCGTGGTTGTGTCCCTGGCTATTCAAATGGCCAGACTATGAAGAGGAGAACCAGTACCAGGACGATGGACAGCAAGACGTCTATGATAACTAGGACTACTCCTGACGTCAAGCGTTGCATGTGGAACAGATGGACCGCTACTACGTTTCTTCCGCTATGTGCTATGTAATTGATCATTAGATCAACCCTTGTTGTAAGACTGGATCATGTGATCCTTTGATGTAAGACTATTAAGGTTTGTAATGAATGATGTTCTGTGATATCAATCTATTATGTCTCGCAAAAACAATATTCCTGGGATTGCGATGTATGGCATAATAGGCATCTGGACTGAAAAATCCGGGTGTTGACAGGTTTCGTCGAGGATACGGCAGCGGAGATCAAAAACACATAAACATAGAGTTAGTAGGCCGCTACCGGCGGAGATCGGAGGGGGGAAACACTACCGGAATCGCCTTCGGTGGATGCCACCCCCTCCGCTGAAGGCATCAGCACCATCTTCATCATCTTCTCAACATCTACATCAACACTTCATCCCTCCCCTCTCGTAATCTCTTGGCAAACATGAAGTATGATGCAATATATTGTTTTTCCATGATCTATTGTATCTCTATGTTGATGTTTGAGTAGTGAATTATTC
The DNA here is from genome assembly GCF_022539505.1 of Lolium rigidum. NCBI lineage: Eukaryota > Viridiplantae > Streptophyta > Magnoliopsida > Poales > Poaceae > Lolium > Lolium rigidum. The sequence continues at coordinate 324,697,169 of NC_061510.1, forward strand.
ACGGAAATTGTGAGATAGTTTGTTGCTAGTTGCATATAAGTATTTGTTATCTTCTATGATGATCCTTTGTACTGATATATGAGTGCACACATATGTCGGATGATGCATAAGGTTGTCACCTTTGCATGTTGATAGGGAGAGGGACAACGGGAGCTGACAGAAACCTTGTCCTAATTCTTAGATCCATGTTATATTAATCATGATTAATCAAACTGGGGTATAACTATGGGGACCGTTAATGTTACATCGGTGGGTTGACTTTACGTCTTAATAATTCCCTTGTTTTTCTCTTAATTGGCCTTGGGATTAATCACTAGGGGTGTACTTGCGCATATCCGTGGCTACACCTATCTGTGGCTCGTCCACTACAAGAAAAGTTTCCATGGCGACGAGTTCAAAGTTGGGCCGTGGTTGTTGATGCAGCACCCCCGACGATTTTTTCTCTCTCCGTGGTGCATGTCAAAACTTTTTTCTCTCGTTTTTTGGCCATCTAGCATGACGGAAACGTGAAAATGTCACATATGGTGGCCCGGGACAAGGTGCATGATGAATTCTCGAGTGCGAGGCCAAGTCAACGCAAATCAGCACTGCCCTGGGCTATAAGGCCCACATGGCAGCGTCTCTAGTGATGTTTTTTTAATCGCGCCCTCTCGTTCACATTCTCCGATCGAGCCGTTTAAGATGATGGCTCATGGGTCCCGCATGTCATCCGCTCTGAACGATAAATGTTTCTTTTCTTGGATTTTTTGACCCCCTGACTTTTGGTTGCTTATTTTGTTCTTTCGATCCCGTGCCGCCTTGGAAACGTTGAGGATGCTGTGGCCTCATGGGTCCCGCATGTCATCTTCTCTGAACGATAAATGTTTCTTTTCTTGGAATGTTTTTACCCCCTAATTTTTGGTCACCTACTTTTTTTTCGATCCCGTGCCGCCTTGGAAATGTTGATACCGCTCCTGCTAAATGGGACCCATATGTCACCCTCTATGTACAATAAAAGTTTCTTTTCTTGGATTATTTTTGGCACATTATATTTGGCCATTTACCCTTTTCTTTCGATCTCATGCCGCCTTTGAAACGTTGAGGACGCAGCTGGCTGATGGATCCCACATATCAGTCTCTATGAACAATAAACCTTTCTTTTGTTGGATTTATTTTTGACCAGGAATTTCGAGCAACTTGCCTTTTTCTTTTGATCCCCATGCTGCCTGGTTAACGATGAGGACGCTGCTGGTAGATCGGTCCCACATGTTAGCCTCTCTAAACTATAAACCTTTCATTTATTGGATTTATTTTTAACCCCTAATTTCTCGGCTATTTGCCTTTTTATTTTGATCCCCTGCCACCTTTCATACGTTGAGGACGCTACGGGCTCATGGGTCCCACATGTCAGCATGTATGAACAATAATCCTTTCGTTTGTTGAATTTATTTTTGACCCCTAATTTCAGGCTATTTGCCATTTTCTTTTGATCCCCTTTCGCCTTTGAAGCATTGAGAATGCTGCTGGCTCATGGGTCCCACATGTGAGCCTCTATGAACAATAAAAGTTTCCTTTCTTAGAATTATTTTTTACCCCTAGTTTCTGGCTATTTGCCTTTTTTCTTTCGATTTCCTCCCGCCTTTCAAACGTTGAGGACGCTTCTGGCTCATGGGTCCCACATGCCAGCCTCTATGAACAATAAAACTTTCCTCTTTTCGATTTATTTTTGACCCCTAGTTTCTGTCTACTTATCTTTTTCTTTCGATCCCCTACCGCCTTTCAAACGTTTAGGATGCTGCTGAATCATGGGTCCCACATGTCAACGTCTATGAACGATAAATCTTTACTTTGTTGGATTTATTTTTGACCTCTAATTTTTGGCTATTTTCCTTTTTCTTTCGATCCCCTGCCGCCTTTGAAACATTTAGGACGCTGCTAATTCATGGGTCCCACATGTCAGCATGTCTGAATGATAAACCTTTCCTTTCTTGGATATATTTTTTACCCCTAATTTCTGGCTATTTGCCTTTTTCTTTCGACCCTCTGCCGCCTTTGAAACATTGAGGCTGCTCCTGCAAAATGGGACCCATATGTCATCCTCTCTGTATAATATACGTTTTCTTTTCTGAATTATTTTTTGCCACTAATTTTTAGCAAATTGACTTTTTCTACGGATCCCCTGGCGCCTTGTAAAGGTTGAGGCGGCTGTTGGCTCATGGGACCCGTACGTCAGCCTCTATGTCCAATAAACCTTTTCTTTCTTGGATTATTTTTGGTCCCTTGATTTGGCTACATGGATTTTTCTTTCGATCCCCTGCCGCCTTGGAAATGTTGATACCGCTGCTGCAAAATGGGTCCCACATGTCAGCCTCTCTGAACGGTAAATTTTGCTTTCTTGGATTTTTTAAACCCATGATGTTCTGCCTACTTGACTTTTTCTTTCGATCCCATGCCGCCTTGTTGACGTGGCAGGATGATGGGTCCCTAGTGTCAGCCTCTAAGTACAATAACGGTGTGATATCTCGATTATTTTTTACCATTGATATTATGGGATATTTACCTTTTTATCCACTCCGTTTAATTTTGACCTTGTTATAACTTTGAGGGACGCTGACGTTGCTGGCTGATGGGTCCCGGATGTCACACTACAAACAGATCATAAATCCATAACGATTTTAGTTCGTCAGTGAAGTGAACGTGCAAAAACCATCACGGAGACGTGATGCTGGCGGTTTGGAATTCCATGGCGAACACTACAAGAGAAACGCCCCTACTACAACGCAATTGTGTGTATCTAAATGGCCATATGAGCGTTGCTAGAAACTCTACCAACAGATAAAAATGTGTTGCGTTTTTGGATGTTGCAAGGGTACAATGCAACGAATATGCATGCGTTGGTAACCAATGGGATAATCGTTGCAAAATAGCTACATATTTGAGGCAACACGTGTATACGTTGTTGGAGATATCCCGTAGAGCTTTAAAATTCTATTTTCTTTGTTTGATCGCTATGGTATATTAGTTCTGAGCGAAGGAATATAGTTCATCCGTGACAAACCACATCACACAAAAAGTATAATATGAACGTATACAGTGACCAAATTTCAATATTTATTATTGGAATCACCATCCATACATGAAAATTATTTGAAGAGTAGACAATTTACAATCTTACATCTGAAGATGATATTCTACCTAGTCCTATATACATGCGTTCTAAATTTTGCCAACAAATTTCATAGCTGATATCCGATATAACAAGTCTTCTGATGTATGAAACCCGATGGAACCTGCACAGACAAAACTTTCTATTCAGCATTAAAGTGGCAGAAGACAGGGAAGGCGTGTAGTCAATAATTAAATTGCCAAAATTTTGCAGGTAAACTAACCTTTGGTTGCATGCTAAAGCTAAATCAGCATGAAGACATGTTTGCAGTCCTCTGCATTTAAATTAGCCAATCAGAACCCAGCTCACTGTGGTCACCACCCAGATGGAAATAAACAAGGAAATAACTACTATACTAAACCTTAACAGATCCGATTTTTCTCCGATTTTTGGTTAATTTAGTTGCTTAAGCCATTTGTTGACACGTGTAGTTCCGTGCATCAAGTTGTTTTCGTGTACACGTATGGGGACGTTCTACGTTTTCTTTTCGGCTTTCCTGTGTCTGCTTGCCGATTTAGTTCCTTCCGTGAGCTGTGTGGCTAGCTTTTTTCGTGCTGCTGCTGTGGGTCCGCGCTGTTCTCACCGCTGTTGAATCTAGCAGCTGGTCAAAGCGGCGCACACGAACAATTCCCAGCGCGACGCGCGTTTCATGTGGGCTCTCCCTGCGTGGGAAAAAGGCAGCTTCGACCACTATTGTCTCCCCCGTAGCTCCTAGCAAAAAAATCTCCTGTAACGTCCCTCACGTGTCCCAGCCCCGCTCCTCCTCCTTCTTTTCCTCTCCGTCGGCCGGAGAAGGGCCAGGGAGAGCGTACTGGCGGAGTCCGCGTGCGTGGGGTCAGCGGCGAGGATGGATCGGCACTCAAATCAACGAATTGGAGGCAGCCGACGCTGACCGAGGGAGCCGGTCGTGGTCGCCGGTGGAGGCGGCGGCCAGCTGGAGCACCGGGCGAGGAAGGTCAGCTGTCCGGGTGAGGGATTCCTACGCCGGCGGCAAGCCGTCGATGCGGGCACAGGGACGGCTCCCCATGGCGGCGCGGCAGTGGAAGGGATGGACGAGTCCGCCCATGGTCCTCCCCCACCAGCGCGAGGCCACCATGCTCCTCCGGCTTCTCTCGTGCCGCCTTGAGGTCAGCACGCCGCCGGGGCTCCAGCCCTACCGCCACGAGGCTGTCGCGCCGCTCTTGCTCCTCCCCACCGGCGGGGCGCTGCAGGTCCTCACCTACTCCATCTCACTGGCGCGAGGCCACACCGCCATGGAAGTTCATGGATGCCACTCGCCCACATGAGATCTGCGCCGCCAGCCTCGCTCCCTGCTGGGCTATGTCCTCACCTCCGAAACTGATTACAGGTGGATCTGGTGATTTTTCTTTTATTATCTTTGTTTCTAGATTTTGACTGGTTATGCAAAGTTTGTTTTTTGATTTCCTGAAATGTTGCCGTAGACGCAGATTTGGAAATTCCCACTTCGGCTGTAGGATCCAGGTAGCCTGGCATTCAGCTCGGCATCATCAGCGGAAGGCGTGGTGGGATTGTTAGTGCTCCCTGCTGCTGAACTCGCCGGCTGCCCAACTGTTGACCTGCCTACTCGAATGCGTCGGGACGATCCAGGTTCGCCAACATTTTCCAACGTTACAGTTTGATTTTGGAGCTGCAGGTTCTGTGCAGCGCTCTATAGGAGTATGTGGAGTGGCTAGGTCTTCTTAATTTATCAATATTTCTTTAGCGCTACTCTGAACTGTAGCTTGCAATGTGTCTGTCTAATTCACTGAATAATTGTGTACACGCCCTTGCAGGCCATTTGTAACAGGATGCAATCTGACCAGATCAGGTTTAGGCTAGCATTTGCTTTCAACATGTTTTGATGGAATGTCCTACAGGTAGTAAGGTTCAATTTTTTTGGTTGCTCTTCTCTTCTTTTTGTTGTTGTAGTTAAATTACTAATCTTCAGTTCGCCATGCACGACTATACCAATATGCAAACGCTACCAATATGCAAACGCTACCAAACGACTATACCAATATGTTCAATTGGACTATACCAATCTTGCAGTGCATTCGCTACCCGCATGGGTAGCTACACACCCATGCAGTATACCAATATGCAAGCCATATTAACTTGTTTTAGCTCGGTTTTCTAGTAGAACGTGGAATTCTAGTGTACAAAAGTGGTTTCCGAATTTTGATATGAATATTTTTTGATCAAAGTCAACTCACCAACATATTTTGCATTGACTTTTTGAATATTGAGTTGACTTTGACAAAAAAAAGTTCAAATCAAAATTCGGAAACCACTTTTATACACTAGAATTCCACGTTCTACTAGGAAACTGAGCTAAAACAAGTTAATATGGCTTGCATATTGGTATACTGCATGGGTGTGTAGCTACCCATGCGGGTAGCAAGCTTCATCCGTTGTCACTATAAGTTACAGTATTTGAGTTACATGTGAGGTTCCTAGATTTAAATTTTAGGTATGGTCTTTGCACAATAACAGTTACTCAAAATGCATGATTTTGGTTCAGATTTATTTGATGTCCCAATGCTATATACTATGTGCAGATGCTCCTCTTTTGATAAGCACAGCGGGTTGCCCCATCTTATTTATTTTCCCTTCTACGCACACTATTTTAGCTTCCATATTGTCAGCAAATATCTGTCACAAATGCTCAGTCAACAATGTTTCTACCTTCTTAAATTACACATTTCTCTGAGCGTTGGTTTCCCATTCATACGGATAACTTTCAGTACAATATTGTTTAAAAAGTGATTATCACAGACAAGATAATGATTACATCTTTGCTTCTCCTAAAATGTGGATTATTCTAGCTCCAAATACTATCAGAAAATGTTAATCACAGTTGCTGATTTAATGATGCTTCCATCATCATCTTACATATTTACATATAGAGCCATAATATACAACAGAGTTCCCCAATTTATGCATCTATCTGTAAGATGAATAGTAAGGACTATTCGCTAGCTACTAGCCATGGCGTCAAATTTAGTTTTTGTTCATATTAGATTATGATGTGCAATGGGAAGAGATATTGCTGCTACCATTTGGTGTTTAGCAATAGTAAATTCAGGTTTTTCTTGCTGCAGCTATTCAGCTAAGAGATATTGCTGCTATAAATTTACAGTTGATGCATGTGCTTGATTGCCAGGATATATACTTCTTTCTCTGACATATACAGATCATCATATACATCCTTTATTGGATATGAGTTTCGAGCTGTGTTTAATTAGCCTCAGTTATCTTCTTTTCTTTATGAACAATCCAATTTTTGATCTTAATTATTTATGTTGTTGCACTGCTCATCAAATTCCGTTTCATTGCCAGCTGTTATTTCCCATGAATCTATGAAGGGTTCTATCCACATACGTATTGTGAGGTACTCCTCCAGAAATAAGTGTGTAGCGTTGCGTCAGCTTACTACCTTTTCCCTATGCATAGCCCACTTGAATGATCAGAAATAATTTATGGTCCTTCTGGAATAAATATACTATTATCTAGATTTTCTGTACAACTTCGTCAGAACAATTTCCATTTTTGTATAAACATGATGTCACTACTTGCTCTATGTTTGTAAGCTATACGAACATTACTGTTTTTGAGACAATGAGAAACTTAATCAACTTGGTGCATATATGACTTTAATAGAAACCCACCTGTATGTAAAGAATGTCACCATATTGTTGGCACCACTCTGTAGCCATATTCTTACCTTGATACTTTCATGTGTCAGTGAAAAGAAGCAAAACTTTTGGACTCTATTTCAGTATAGACATATGTTCAGAATGGATGTTTCGGTGAACCGGCACTCTTTTGAATTGTTTTGCAAATTTACTGTAGAAGTGCAAATGCAATGAGCTGTATTGGCTGTTCAGGCCATGCTATCTTTGCTTTTCAAGTATTGTACTACTTGATCCTCAGTTAAAGATTAGGCATTGCAACTTCATGTGTCTTGAGTATCCGTTCTAACTGCTACGTTCATTTCGATAGGACACCCCACTTTCTGCTATGTATTGATTTTTCGCTCAACTTTTTGAGTGCATTACCCATCTCCATGGTTTGATATTGAGATATATAGCAACAAAGGTACTTATGAGATATCAATTGTTCTCTCTATGCAGTACCCATGGTGCTTACTGTCTTTTGAATATATGTAGCTTCTTTACTTAATAAGATGGTGTACAGGCGGGAGTGATGTTTTGGCACATGGGAGCGTATGCTCCCTTTATCTTGAAATACATGTTAGACACATTTTAAAATGTTAAAAAAATTGAAACAAAAATTTCGCACGTACATCTTCATGTGCTACACGCTCACAAAGTCGTTTCATGAAAAATCGACATGTCATGTGACGTGTGTAAAAAAGACAAAATTCGGTGCTGAAACAAAGACTTGTCACAAGATAAATTTTCTCTTTTTCGCTTAGACTACAAAAAATATCATTTTTTCGTGAAACTTAACGAATACACATATGTTATGGAGATGTACATGTAAATTTTTTTGTCAAAATTTTTTAACACTTGGAAATATGTTTTTATGATAGAGGGATCATACGCACCTGGGAGCCGAATTGAGTTTCTGGTGTACAGGCCCCGGCAGGAGTTGTGTTTGCTTCCTCAAAGTCAATACAAAAGGTAACAAATACATTATTTGTAAGCTGGGTTCAAACACAATTTCTTAAAATAAAAAATGAAAAGACTTACCGCTGGGAAGGATTCAATAGATTATGTATTATCTTTGTCTAAAATAGCAACATGAGTTGTCAGTACCATCCTTGGTGGAATGTTTAGACCGGCATCCTTACAGGCCTATTTCCAAGTTCACTGACCTGCTATTTTTTCTTCCAAGGTCATTTATCTGTTTTCGAGCAAAGTCTAATGATTCTAGCCAAGCTCCTGCAAAAAAAATTACATTTTCCAAAAATATCCTTATAATTTGTTCATCCTGGGATTTATATGTCCCCCTTCATTGAAAATCACATAAAGAACACTTCACCGCATGTTGTCTTTGGTATGAGATCTATAAGTTATTTCTTGCATCAGACTTAATTAGTATCTTTTGCACGCCATTTTCACTGACGGGCGCGGCGTGCCGCCGTGCCAAATCTTCCTAGCTATATACTAAGAGGGAGCAAAACTTCTTTTTCCTCACAGTTTTGAGCCCTCTTAGGGATTAAACTCAGAGCGACACGTGCGTCCTGCTTAATTTGGTTACAGCGTATAACTTCCTGTGTGTGATTTCGGTGATCCGTGCGCTTTTCGTTGTGTTCTGGGCTTCAGGTATTGTGTGCTTCCTTTTTCTAGGTGGTGTGTGCTTTGGTGTATAGTCGTGTGGCCGCAGCTGCTTTAGATGGTTGGTCCAGTCTGTCGAGCGGTGGATTTTGTCTCACATGCGATCTTGCAGCAATTCTCCTCGATCCTCATCTTTACCGAATAGCACCTCTCCAGAGCGGTCCAAGTTTGAGTTTTAATATATGTCAGTGGACTTTCTTTGGGTGGTGGCTTGATAACTGAAAACAGAGGAGAATATATTCCTGCATTTCAGCCTTAGTTTTCATATATTCAAGTATGCTTTACTATCTTCAGTTGAAATTTTGCATCTCAAATTTAGTTTCCACCAGAAACAAATGCAAAGGTATATGAAATTTATCCATATGGTTTACAGTTTGTTTAAACTGTATTGTTCCCCTTTGATCTGAGCTGGTGTTTTCTGGCGTGATATCTGCATACAGAAGGTCAAATGTACTCCAGTTTTGGAGTGACACGTGATGCAGTTTAGAGACCACAACTTGGTAAGAAATACTTAGGTGTGAAGTATCTTCTGTGACTTTAAGTTGGCAGAAACTCATCCACTTTTGGAGTAAATAAAAATTACTTACATAGGCAAGACATTGCATTTACGGTCTTGATGCTTTTCCTTCGCAAGTGTATAATATGATGGTACTACGTGTAGTTAAGTTATGAAATCCCATGTTGTTTGTGTCAGACTTATTTTCTGAAGGTATGATGATATACATGTCAGAGTTATCAATACATATCACTTTATCCTTCAGTAAGGTGCATTTGTTTTTTGATGACATGACAAGGCCAGGAAAAGAGTTATACATTTACCTGGCTTTTAGACATTCCCAAATTGATTAATATGGCTTTTCATTAGGTTGTTTTCCACTGATGCTTTATACTTCTCTATCTAAAAAATTATTTACATCATGAGGAGACAAGACAAGTTATTAGTCGATAGAGCCATAATAATGTGACCTGGCCATTTTCTGGGTAGTTACTCCTAACAACAACTCGTGAGTGGATTTTCTCAATTATTTGATAATTAAATACTATATTTGAAAGGCACAACTGTTATCTCACATAGCATGCACCATGATTAGTTACACACATAAAAAGATGGCATGAAAGTCTTGCAAGATTTTGTTACTTATAAGTAAATTATATGGTGAAAATAATTTGAATGTTCAGAACACATGTTTCGTTTGTGGTGCATTGGTCCGTACTTCCATGAAGTAACATATTTTGTGTTGTTTCTTTTCTCAATTAAAGGTGTTAAATTCTACGAGATTTGAGGTTCTCGAGCCATGGAATGGTAGTATCATCCATGGAGGACACACAAGAAGTTTCAAGACGACCGGTATCATTCTCTACATAGTTTGTATTGGTATAACTTCCTGTTAAGAACATGAGTAATTTTAAACTATGGATCTTTCTATTAATATTTGAGAAGTGTGCTTCTATTCGGTGTATTGCCTTTGCTCATGTTCCTTTTTTAAGTGAGTAATTTCAAGGGTGAAAAGTGTGGCGTCAATGGTTTTCCTTTGCTCAGGCTTTCACATTATCATTGTATTGTTATATTTTGCATCCTTTGTTACATATATAGATCTGAAAGGGCATGTGACATTATTGTATTGATGCTACATAAGCATAGTTATCGGTCATACATGCGTTGAAAGAAGGCATGCTAGGAGGCATCATATCTTTTAGATAAGATTAATGTTTGTCTTGCTCGGACTTATAATAAGCTATGCTCAGAAGTTTTTCCTTTTGCACTCATGGATAGTAATATTTACATTTGAATACAACGAGAAACCTCTTGTAGTGTCAAGGAATGGTTGCTGGTAACAATTCCTATTTTGGACTTCAATTCATACCAGAGAGGGGATGTGAGAATGAATACCCAGTCAAACAACTGGAGTCAGAAAAAAATTTGGTTTTACAACAATGTCTAGGAAAAGTGGTTGTGATAAAGGTGTTGGAGATATGCCCAAGAGGCAATAATAAAAGTGGTTATTATATATCTTTATGTTTATGATAAATGTTTATATACCATGCTATAATTGTATTAACCGAAACATTAGTACATGTGTGATATGTAGACAACAAGAAGTCCCTAGTATGCCTCTTAAACTAGCTTGTTGATTAATGGATGATTAGTTTCATAATCATGAACATTGGATGTTATTAATAACAAGGTTATATCATTATATGAATGATGTAATGGACACACCCAATTAAGCGTAGCATAAGATCTCGTCATTAAGTTATTTGCTATAAGCTTTCGATACATAGTTACCTAGTCCTTATGACCATGAGATCATGTAAATCACTTATACCGGAAAGGTACTTTGATTACACCAAACGCCATCTGCGTAAATGGGTGGTTATAAAGGTGGGATTAAGTATCCGGAAAGTATGAGTTGAGGCATATGGATCAACAGTGGGATTTGTCCATCCCGATGACGGATAGATATACTTTATCCGTTATTGTTATATTTATTAGGATTCTTTTTTGTGTGTCTTCCTACGTCCTACAAAGGAATCTGCCTCAAAATAGTTATACTTTTGTCGGTGATTGTAGTTTGTTACATTTAATTGCGAGGAAGATTTATAAATTTACTAAAATGGTAACAATGCTACAATTATTTGCTTGACAAGAAAATTCGTTAGTTAATACACAAATATGAATTAGAGCTATCTTTTATTGTTTTTATATCGCCTCATCTAAGCTGGTCAGTTGTACTACTACACTTAGGGGGACACTACGGTTATTTTTGTCTCTACTAAACTCCAGGGAAAGATGACCCGAGGTTGGCGGACAATCTTTGATCATCATACGGCAACATGAAGCAATACTATTGAGCCTGAATCTAGCAATGTCAGCCACGGACGGTTGAGGTAACGTTGGCATGATTTAATATGTTTTCTATTGTCAATTGTTGTTCATATCTGAATTGTTTGGGTGTAGACACTGCTTCAGGCTCTGGTCTTCACACTGTTTCTTGTGATGGGTGCAAGGATGTACAACGTGCCAGTCTAATGACCCAACTGGACACGTTTTAGATTCTACATAGCCTAGCTTAGAAGTTTTTTGCTTCATTTTTCTTCTTTTCTTTTGATATTGCTTTGAGATTGTATTTGCACTACTTTAGTGCTTTCTTCTAATACGAGATGACACAGTTTGGTATGTATTCGAGAAAAAGAAGGTATATCCATCATTTGCAGAGAAAAAAAAGGTCGGTCCAATTTCCATTCACTACACTATTAGCTACGCATCAATAATAACCTAGATGACACAAATGCTAAACCTGCAAGAATGCTCGATGTCGATCTACGTAAACATGATTGCAGTACCACTTTAGTATGTAAACATCAATCAAAGTAACTGGAAGGACTCAAATAGAGTTAGCTACGAATTCATTCTTATCCTGATGTAGAGTTAGTTTCTATATATTATTGAGACGTTTCGATGCTTAGTTTCATTGGTGCTTTTCATCTGGACAAATCATTAGGCTTGAAATGGGCAGCTACTATTTTTAGATTATATCAACTAAGGCAAGCTGTTACTTCTTCTCTCGTTCTTACTAATTACCTGTTCATGAAACTATAGTTCATATTACATGTGTCAAGGTGAGGCGGTTGCTAAAGTAGAATTATCTGCATTTACTTTGCCATGCTTTCCACCGAAAATAGTTACGTTGTTTTTGGCTACTAATTCATACGCTCACATATTCACATGTTAAACATGGATGTACACTAGACCAGCTTAGATGAGGCAA